>NW_020526475.1:37500-49047 GCF_003368295.1 Carassius auratus | reverse complement strand
TTTTGTAAACTGATAATTTTGTTTTTATTTGAAAAATGTTGAATAAAAACATTTTTGCAACATTGGCTCAAAAAATATGTGCATCTAGATATTTTATGCAACTATTACTTTAAAAATGCAACATTTACTAAAAAATATTTCTATTTCATTATTTTAATTTCAGCAAAAAAAAAAATTCTTTCATTTTAAGCAGTTTTAGCAGTTAAATGAAATAAAAGGAAAGACAACTTTTACATTTGTGATTTTGTTTTCTTTGAAAATGTTGTGCAAAAAAACTTATGCAATGTGCTCAAAATAGTTATATAGCATTTAGACTAAAAATGCAACATGTTTTAAACATATTTTTCAGGCGTCTTTTCATTTCAACAAAAATTATATATATATAATTATTACATAATTCTTTTTATTTCAGCAGTTTTGTGAAATGAAAATAAAACTCAACATTTAGTTTTTATGTTAATGTAGTGTTTCCTTGTGTATTTCGAAATAGCTCAATTCTGATTCCCTGAGGGCTCTGAGCATTTACTGCCAAATGCTTTATCTGCTTGGTGTAAAACGTTTTAGCAAATATATCCAAAGTTAAATGATCTTTTTTTTTACCCTTAAGGCAGCATTTGTTTCTTGTTTTAAGCATAAACCTCAGTAAATTGTGTTAGATTGATGTTTAACACAAGCAAAAACAAGGTCTGGTATCTTGAAATCCTTATATTGCATGCTAAAGGCATCCAAAAATGCAGTTTAATCCTTGTAATGTGTATTATATGCTATTAGATGACTGTTAAAGAAATGAATCCAGCACTTCGAGCTGGTTGAAGGCAAAACCAGATCTTTTAACCGCATTACACTGCTGTATGTTAGGTCAGAGATTTATAGGTTGCGATCGATCACGGCACAATCAGCGCCAGCCATTTTCATTCCCATAATTGGAAACTTTGCAGCAGGATGTGTCAGTTTGAGTTTGTTTGGTCAGGACATTGTGCTGGGCTCAGATACGGTCAAGTTTACTGTACTGTCTCTATCTGATTGCATTTGAGCTTTCCTTTCCTCACTGTAATACAATACAGTTTTCTGAAGAGCTCTTAATCCTGTCTGCATCAGATCTTTTGGACTGAAACAATACCCATGATTCATAGCAATATCAGAAAGGTCAAGGTTTCCGCTGCTCATCATAGTCCTGGTTTCCCTTTGCTGGTAACACTAAGTATTGTGTATAACTATACATATTTGATTTATTGTCAGATTTTGACTGCCGATGCCGATATCTTGGAAAAAAGGGGGGCCGATATATGTGTATACCAGTATTTATCTTGGAAAGCAGGGGGGCCGATAGCCGATATAAAGCCGATATATATATATATATATATATATATATATATTATAATATATTATATATATATATATATATATATATATATATATATATTATATATAATATATATATATATATACAGTCATGGCCAAAAATATCGGCACCCTTGGTAAATATAATCAAAGAACGCTGTGAAAATTTATTTGCGTTGTTAATCCTTTTGATCTTTTATTAAAAACATTCACAAAAATCTAACCTTTCATTGGATAATAATTTAAAATGGGGAGCACACAGCACAAAGTGAAAATGACATAAATATGACAGTGGGCGAATGCACAAAGAACAAATCATGAGTTTTAAAGTTTAAAGCATTCAATTAAAACGGGACGACCGTCACACAGAGAACACGTGATCATGCTGGATAAAAATTGACACTTCTCAAGATCTCACAGCTGGATTCGACTAAATTTGCAAGGTTTGTGAAATTAAATAATCATTATTCATTCAAAGATTTGTTTAAATGAAATACATTTGTATTTGCTTAATGATGATGACAAACGAGAAAGTATTATAATATTCGCCTTTCTATTAATATAATATAAAAGCAATCATTGTAATAGTTTTTGTATGAATTCATTCATTTGTTTAACTGTTCTATCTGATTATTAGACAGACTTCTATCTGTATTAGACAGAACTGTTAATGACGACAGTAAAACGAGGGAGAGTGTGAGCACTGTGTGTTCAGGCGCTGCCTTTCTCAGCGCCGTCAAAATAAAAGTCCCACATCGAACACATCGGCCAAACAGAAAAACGTATCGGCCGATGTCGATATTTGAATAATGCCAAATATCATCCCAGTATATCAGCCTTGCCGATATATCGGTTGACAACTAGCTCTCATCACCCGATATAAACTGCAAAAAGATATATCGGTTGGGCTTTAAATTTGTATATATTTGTATATGCAATGTATTACAAGTATAACTAAATATATTACATAATTCTATATTTATAATTCTGTATTATTTAATTTTATACGCACACAAATATATATATATATATATATATATATATATATATATATATATATATATATATATATATATATATATATATATATAATATACTTACACACACACACACACACACACACACACACACACACGTGTACACATATACATTTTATATCAATTGGAATGCAAAAGCATATTTCTCTCCAGATCTTCCGGAGCTACATGTAGGAATCAACAGACCTTTTTAGAAAATCAGAGGCAGATGGTGATCCAGTAAATGAGGCACAAATGTGTCGGCACTCTCAGGTGGTTTTCCATAGGCAACAGTATGGCGCACACGTGTTGAATGTGCAAATTTATTAAACTCTACTGTCTTCAGCGCCTCGTCTCTTGGCTGAGCCTCCAACCGCAGGTTCACGTTCTGAGGTCACGTGCGCAGGTCACTGCTGATATTTATAAAGCTCTCTCCGTAAGTATGCTGATCCGACGCTGGCCTCCTCCGTGCCCTGAAATCCATATTCATCAGGATATGAAAGGTTATAACTTGTCCTACATCAAGCACTTCTGCTCGCCACTTAATTAGATCTTATATTTCATCGGAGCTTTGAGCTGAAACTTTTCGCTCATGCTGATTACAGGCCAACAAAGATGTACTGTACGTAGCTCAAGCACGGTGCGATGCTAGCAGCTCACCGCTAAAACCCCGCGTCTAGCCAAGCGTTTGAGCTTTGATTTGCCTCTAATGGAGGTTGTGTTCGCCTCTTGTTGCACCAATAAGACTAATTAGGCTTTGGTGTGAATAATTAAAGTGGTGTAGCGTGACCAGCAGTAGTAACAAGTACTTTCAGGGAAAAGCAATTAGCGAATTTAGCACCTGCAAAGACATTTATCCTTTTTAGCATTTTGCTGTTGTTGTAAGGAAGCAGTTCTGGCTGTGTTTCAAACCCTGGTGAGCTACATAGACAACTGCCTGTTGAGGCAGCATACTATCTATCTATCTATCTATTATTTAGCCATGTGTGTGTGTGTGTGTGTGTGTGTGTTTGAGTATTGTTATAAACTTATAAATTAACAACAAATCTAATATATTTAATGTGTTATTAATTCATTTATGTTTCTTAATATACTTCATAATATAATAAATGATTATATTCATGCACATTTTTATATATACAATTTAAGATATGATTATAGACTTTATTTTTATGCAAATATATACATATTAATTTATTTTTTATTTAGTCATTCATTCATAGATTATGTATCGTGTGTGTGTAGAAAAACTGCAATATATATATATATATATATATATATATATATATATATATATATATATATATATATATTATATATATATATATATATGTTCTATTTTAAAAGAGCTATTAAAAGTCCCAAAAAGAGCATAAAAAAAAACCTTGTAAAATATAAGCTGCATAAATTTCTTTGTGTGAACACATTCAAATTGTTGTGAAACTTTATTCATAATTTTAGTATATGCTGTACATGATATACGCATGCAAATTAATGGTAATTGAAGTTTGTTGAATACATGTTTTGCCTTATTTGTGTATGGCAGAAAGTGTAAGAATGGGGTGCGATTGTGAATTCAGTCCTAGCGCTGGGATTGACTGAACTGTAAGATTCATGAAGCTGCTTTAGAATTCAGCCAAAAACTCTTAGAAAGCTGATGAATTGCAGTTTTGGGACACAGCCTCAGTGTGTGCTTAATACAGAGGAAATCTGTTGATCGAACGTATGCGAGTTATTTTTCGGAGAACTCCCTCGCTGCTCTTCTGGGGTTTGAGATCCTCATTGGGGTGTTTCTCTGATGCTAGCTGATGCTAAAGCCCTACTGGAGAAAGCTGGTCTGCTGTCTTCCCACAGCGCATTAATATTTGATGGCCTCCCCCCGCCCTCGCTGCCAGCATCTAACTTATTTACGCCTCTCAAATCCCCTAATAAGGGTACTTACATTGATTCTCTCCCTAACCAGGCTCCATTACAGATTAAACAGGTCTATAGAAGAGAGAAAGATGATTTGAATGAGAGAGAAGATTACAGGAGCTGTGTGATTTATCTGAATGTTACACACACCTCACTCTCTCTCTCTCTCTCTGTTTCAGAGTCGTGGAGGTTGAACAGACAGACATCTCACTCTTATGTCAAGCATCAATTAAAGCAATTTTCGCCTTGGAAGTAAGTGTCTTCTTGCTCTGTTAGAGATTATTAACATCTCCACTACAGCTGTAGTTGATTTTTTTTCCTTCTCCCAAAAGTGCTGAATTTTTACATAATGGCTGTAATATATTAATAAAACCATGGGGAAAATGTCATATATTGTTGCAAATTGTATGTAGTTGTAAAAATGTATGATTTATATTATATATATATATATATATATATATAATATATATATATATATATATATATATATATATATATATATATATATATATATATATATATATATATATATATATATATATATATATTATAAATTTTTAATTTAATTTTTAAATTTAATTTATTTAATTTTCAATTTTTAAATGTATATAAAAATATATATATATATATATATATACACACACACATTTTTATGAAATGTCATGTTTCGTATCAATGTTTTATACTATATTTCTAATGCTAAAATAGTGTATAAAAATACAAATATTAAAAAACATTTGAAGCTATTAAGAAATAAAAAAATATAATAATACAAATATAAAATGTAATCATATAATGTAATGAAAACAAAAATGTAAATGAAATGTTTTTGAAAATTATTATATATATATATATATATATATATATATATATATAAGCTGTCAATCGATTAAAAAAATTTACTAATTAAGCAAACATTTTTTCAGAAATGAATTGCGATTAATCCCACCTAACAATAAAGTTTTAAAATACTTTTATATTGCAATAATTTCACATTAATTCTTCAAATTAAAACAAAATAAAGACAGCTTTTAATGGTATCGTTATGGTATTGTTTAATGGTATCTTTTTTTATGACTGAAGGCCAGTATCACTGATAGCAATACTACAGATGTCTCTATAAAATAGTTTCCCCCTAATATTTAACCACTGGCTATAGCCATTCAACATTACACTATAACTGAAAGCTATCACTTTTAACATTTATTAGACTTTCAAAACAACTTGTTTTAACTGAACTTAAAACAATCTTCACATAAACTCACTACAATAAATGTCATATTTACCTGTGCCCTTCAGCAGAAATATACAGAATTTGAAATAGAAGTTATCAAACACTAAACTCTAAATAAAATATAGATTTCCTTGATTTTCTCTTTGATGAAAAGACATCACAGCAGCTGGTTATTAGGTTGTTTGGGCTGCTATTACTTTAAGAGCTGCCGCTGCTGAACATGATGCAGATCTGACACGCATTGGGTGCTTCTCAATAACGTCTCCTCGCTCCTCCGTCCTCAATCCTATGACCCGGAAACCGATCGAGCACAAATATTTTTACCACATTAAACTGTAAAAAATTGTCACTTAGTGCTAACATGCTAATTTTCTTTATTATAGATTTTTGTTTGCTGAATACATAATTTTTTTCTGCAATGAAGCTCTGAAATGTATTCAGAAATTAAGTAAAAACAACAACAGCGCTTGTAATGACAAAAGAGGGTGAGTAAGTGACAGGCATTTCATTTTGATGTGACTGGTTCCTTGAAGGTGTGTCTCTTCAAAGCAGTAGGTGTGACATCAATCACACTGTCAGAGCGATGCCCCGTCTGTCACATGATGCATCATCCTTCAGCACCTTCTCACTGGAACCAAACCCAAATTATTCCCTGCTGCAGAACAAAACTGTCTTGTGCTTAATTGATGGCGCTGGGAAAATGAGTTTGAATATTTATCAGTCACGTTTAAAACAGGCGGCAGAGACACCGGGGGAGATTCCATTAGCATAGAGCTTCATTTAGCATTAGCGAGGAGTCTCGTGTGAATGGTGTCAGAGGAAACTCTGTCTTTTCAACAATCGGCACTTGTGTCCCTACTGATTTTGAGAAAGTAAACTCTCTTAAAAGACACTTGTCACACACTCAATCTGACAATGACAAACAGTTGCATCATGGGAGATTTCTCTCATTTTGTGAACTATACATATATACAGTGCTGGCCAAACTTTCGAGTCCATGAGCTCGACTACCAATGGTATGAGAGGAGCAGCTTTCACTCTCAATCAAACTAACATTACTAGCCAATCAGAATGTTTTGCTCTTATAAACACAAGACACGCATAATTGTATCCAATTGCAGAGTCACAACCATGATGAATGGAGAAGCGCGACAAAAAGCTGCGAGGCGCAATGATCAAAGATGTCCATCTAGTGCATATTTACATAAAAAAGCTAATTATAAAGCAGCCAAGCTTTGTAAACAGCTCAGAGTAATCATGTCATCTCCATAAGAATGATATGATTGCCATAAAAAATTAACCAGGATTTCTGAAAAGGTCCTGTTCACACATGATCTATTAATGGTAACTTTACCAGTAATTTACCAGTGAAGACTGTGTGTGTGAAAGGGGCTAAACTCTTCCTTTGTATATTCTGTGATTTTGAATTGCTTAACATTCATCAGGAAAAACTGATGTAGCCATGTATTGTACATCGACATTTCAAAATAAATGATTCTCCATGTGGCCAAATATTAAAATGTTTTTATATATTTTTTTAGCCAATTATTATTGCCTCATCATTAGTTTATACTGTATATAAATAGTCATGGTTTTCACTTATGTCTGTTTGTGTTAAATAATCGGTAGATTACTTGATTACCAAAATAATCATTAGTTACAGCACTAGATTAGTCAAAATATTTCTAAATATTGCATTGTTTTACAGACAAATATTCTGTCAGTGAAAAATTTGTAAAAAAAAAAAGTTTCAAAGTGTAGGATATAGCTTTCATTCTTCAGGTCAATCACGTATTCATGAAAAAGAAAATTAGTTTGAATAAAGAAAGCAATAACTTTGTCATAGTATCATTTCAAATGTTAAAGTTGTCTCGGTCATTGCATGCTTTGCATCTCCTGCCTCACCTCATGGAAAAAGTTTGGGCTCAGGATTGTTCTTTTTTGCTTTAACCCCTGATATATAATATCATATAATATCATATCATATCATATCATATCATATCATATAATATAGACATTTGTTCAACATGCATAACATATGATTAAATATTATAAATAAGTAAATATAACAAATATTAAGTATATTAATTAGCATAGTATAAATATAGTTAAGTTAATTAAAAGTCTTATATTTAACTAATTTATTGAATATTTGTAAATGAAGTAGAACTTTTTAAATATTTGGGTTTATTTTTGTCATTTTTTGTACTGTGTATGAAATTTAAACAAACAAAAAAAAGAAAAGTATTGTATGATTATTATTTTTTCTTTCGTTTTGTAATATTGAATGTCTGGTACATGAAATAACAAATATGTGAACACATACACATACACTTGTGAACAGTAGTACTTGTTTACCAAAGAATGAAAGCATGTAAAAAGTTTAATTTTTTATTATATTATATATATATATTATTATTTATTATATTACCACATGAACGTGTCCGAAATTGAAGAAACCTAAACGTGTGTGTGTGTGTCCTCTCTGTCAGTCAGACGTCTCCTCATGACTACAGAGGGGTAGAGAAATTGGCTTCACTCCACAGAGCAAGACACAGATAGCGCGAGTCGACTTCATCTGGAACTCCATTTAGGGATTGAATCATCAGTTTCCATTTGGACCTTCTCTGCCGAATTGAAAATTAATGTTTGTGCAGCTTGGCCACGGACGTGGCACTCGCCCCCGAAGCTTAGTGTGTGATGGTTTTGGAAGCGGACCGTAGACAGACCTCGAGTTTGGATGAGCCGTCCGATGCCACAGGTGATAATCACAGCCGTGTTTGTGCACAGTAATTATCAGCAGAAGGCCACAGAGATAAATGCTGGAGAACGAGAGCAAGCGACCGGTGGATATCCGAGCCCAGGTTGAGCATCGATGAAGATTTTACCAGCAGCGTGTCGGCTAAAGCCTGGCTTTGATGTTGCCCAATCCTGCCTAAACCCTAAAACATTTCCTTATAGGCCAGATATGGTGGGATAACGTGTATGTGTGTGATCTTATCTCAGTTTAGTCATATGGGAAATTAAAGCACTTATTTAAAACATTGGCAACACAATAAAGGGAGTTCTCAGGTATGTCTCAAATGGCTTTAGTTTCAGAAATTTCATTTGTTAAAGTCTATTGAAATCCATCTCATATCACATCCTTAAGATTTTTCTGCCTTTAAAGGGAATATACTGTATCATGAAAGTCTGAGTTTCGTGGCTCTGTGAAAGAGAGCTCCTCCTCTGTTCACCCTCAGCATTGATGTGCGATCGGTCACATTAGCTAAATCTTGCTAGCACAAAATGTCTATTTTTATAGCAATGCATGAGGCACAACTCAACAGATTTATTTTGGTCAGCGTGACAAATCCGAACGAACCTCTGTGGGGTAGTCCTTCGTCCTCGCACAAAATTTCAGATAGCATGGATTTCTATTAAAATTACTGGATTTCGTCTGAAGAAATTTAACCAAACAACAGTAAACTTGATTTCACTTTTAGTGGAAACTACAGACAGAAGTTGCAGAAACTTCTCACTCGAAAATTCGATAAACTTGAAATGCATTAATGCACATCTGACCACATTAATTAACCAGTGAGCGTGCAGTGTAGACAACTTTGTAGATTATAATGGGAACATTCATCGAATTTTATTATATTATATTGTGAACTGCTTTTTACTTCCAAGCAGACCCAAATAAAAAGCATGAACAATCTAACAACAAATAATGCTCTTGTGTTTATGGACATGCACTATTCATTTCACTCTCTGGCCTGTATGTGTTGAATTCTGTGGGGGATTTACTGACAATGCACACATTAAAGAACACCGACACAGTTAGATAATTTCCATAATGACCAGCGCAATCTACCAAGAGCAGTGCAGATTACTGCCTGCTTTAAGAAATGCTTTTTGGGGGGCATTAAATAATGCTGCAAATACCAGTAATTTGACGAGTGCAAACATTATTGAATCACGTCATTCACGTGATTCAATGTAATACTCTTCTCCGATAAATTTGGTCTAAAAGGGAAACTCCTTCAGAAGCATATTCAATAAGGTAAGGCGCCAAAATAACTGTCCAAACCTTTTCAGCGCTAATTTGTCAATGCACATCTTTAGTAAATCGTGACAGTACTATTTTAACGCCAAAAGATGGTTTGTGCTGGCGCAAGCTGATAGGAAATCTGGCCCAGTGCATCCAATATAATGATACACATCTGATTTCTTCCTCCACTAATTATACGTTCACTTCAAAGGTTTATTCACTACAGGTATTTCGACGTAATTTTGGATTTGTCTGTTCAGAGGCAAAACTCAATTTGTTGTTCAAGGGCTGTGAGACGTGGCTCTCTGCATGCGCACTGAACACAGCACGGGAGTGCCAAATTAAGCTTTTCGCATCTTTCTGAGTTTGGTAGGTTTTTTTTTTTATTATGCCTTTATTTTAATAGGACTGTAGCAAGACTGGAAGTGGGAGAGAGAAAGAGAGAAGGGGGCATGATTGGGAAAGGTCCACAAACAGGGACTTGAACGTGAGATGCCCAAAGTGTAACAGCCTTACATATCGGCGTGCGGCAAACAAGCCATCGACAGTGACTTGTGTTTGGTCTTTCAACTAGCGATGTGTATTTGTTCGTTCAGATACACAAGGATGCGAAGGAGAGACCTCGTCTGTCTGTGCACGCACCAATCACAGCACGCAAGTACTCAGTTGAGTACTTTCGCATCTTGTGCTTAAATGCGTTAAACTCTTTGAATATTTAAATTTAGCCAGGCTTAAATACACATGCAATTGATAAGCTTTCATGAAAAATCTTCAGCTATCCTGACCGTCTTTTTTAAGCTGGCCTCAGCACCCCCCAACAACCATGGGCCTTATAATCGTCACCACTTTTCACCCCACTACCAATGCCCTGCTGTTACGTGAACAGAATCCTTGCTTGTTTTTGATAAATAATAACAGTATTGTGTGATAGTGAGAAAGTGAGAGTTTGAGAGTTGGAGTTAAAACCAGATCATGAAAGCAGCTGTCAGGCTGTCGATTTATTCTTGCCAAAGCAGGAACCTCTGGTGTGAAATATAAGTATTTTAAAAGCATTACTGAAAGAACGGCCTCTTTGAATGAAGGATGGCCCACGCTAGCCTGATTCCTGACCGCCCGCTGTGATTGACGGCTCCCTGATCATCTCCCTGATTTCAGAACCTAATTATCCGACACGTCTGCGCTTCAGTTGCCGCTATCGCCCACTAGATCAACAGAGAGATGGACAGAGAGAGGGAGGACAGTCGTTAAAGCATAACTAATGCGATATGAGTCCCACCAGCACCAAAGCAGGAGAGAAATATAATTAAGGATCAGATGTCAGTCTGTTTGGATGCACGCGGCGCTGGTTTCTTATAGTGCTGCAGAAGAGCTATTTTTAGCACAGATGACCACAGGATGACAAGAGGGGTCAGGCATGACCGGTAGCCACTGTCCTTATGACACCTGCGCTGGACCCAACCAGGTGCGCGAGAGATAAACGCGTGCGAGAATCGCTGGCCTGTGCAAAAACACCGCGAGAATCACCTTAGTGCAAGAGGAAAGCGTGCAACGCTGCAGTTCCCGTGCGTTATTTCTGACCTCTTTGTGTGGAGCGGCTTTTGTGGGAGTTTGTGCTGCTCGGCTGGAGACTTTCAGAAGTGCTGAGGGGACAGAAAGAGGCCGGACGGCGGGTGAGTGGACTGGCGGGTGTCTCCGCTCGTTTGCAGCGCTGACATTTGTTGGAGAGGGATGTGGAGAAAACGCAGACGTGTGTATGTTGATCTCAAGGAAAGGTCAGGCCTGTCTCCACAGAGCTAATCAACTGCGGCTCTCGGGCGCACAAACTCTCTACAAACCGCCGCGTGTGTCGCAGCCGCTCCTGAGCAAGACTCTTCATTTGCATGTATTTGTAAATGCGTGTGTGTGTGTGTGTGTGTGTCTGAGCTGCACATGAGCTTTAAATGGTAAAAGTTAGTAATTTTAGGGGAGATCTATCTATCTGTCTGTCTGTCTGTCTGTCTATCTATCTA
>NW_020526475.1:0-32500 GCF_003368295.1 Carassius auratus | reverse complement strand
TATATTTAATTTGATTACATTAATGTTTAAGTTAAGATTTACAAGAAATGTTAACTGCTACTAACTTTTAACTGCTGTAAAGCACTTTATTTTGTTTAAAGTTTTGACAAACAACATTTTATTAAACTTTTATTCATACAACAGAACTTTGAAATAATTAAATTACACAATACACTACTTTGCGCATGCTGCGATTAATCGTGATTAATCGCAGAAAATCATGCGATTAATCGCGATTAAAATATTTAATCGTTGCCCAGCACTAATATATATATATATATATATATATATATATATATATATATATATATATATATATATGTGTGTAAGTTATATTATATACTATTGTTTCATATTTTCATTCTTTTATTATAATTTTTTATAAATAAATAAAATTAAGAATTTATATATTTTATTTTTATCTTTTTATTTGTATCTTTTTCAAACTGGGAAATGATTGTTATTATTGGTATTTCAACATAATTTTATTATAATTGTTATTTTTGTGCTTTTGCTTTTATTCAGACTGTGAAATTATTGTTGTTATTATTTTTATTTTCATTACTTTTCATAAATTTTTTGTTATGTTTTGCAATGACCAAAGTACATTATTTGTTATTACTATTACATTTATTTATTTATTTATTTATTCATTCATTCATTCATTCATTCATTCATTCATATGGGGGGTTGTTGTTTTTTTTAGAAAAAAATTCACATTATCTTAGTATTACTCCCATCAATAAATCTTTCCAAAAGGCAAAAAATGAGAAACTCCTCTCAGTTCTCTGTAAAATGGAGGCGTAGAAGAAGAATCAAGCTTCACGGTTCCACTGGCTTAATAGATGCAAAGCTACATCATTAGAGACAATAAGTTGTGTAATAGATTCACTGTGGCATCACAGTAGTTCCAAGTGTGTGACTGGAAAATGAGGGGAAAAGAAATGAGAAATCGGAGAGAGAGAAAGGCACAGAGGAAAGGATGGACGGATAATCGAATTGGATTGGCGGAGAATTTCTCTCCACCGTTCCATATTTAATCTTGTTTGGCCTGGGCCAGCTGTGTCTGCCGTCCACACACACTGCCCGTATTCCCAGCGGAGATCCTGCTCAGCCAGAAGGTGCAAAGAGGACCAGTAAGAGCTGGATCCAATCCCAACATGCAGACGGATACGTGTGTGTGCAGGAACACATCTGGCGGCGGTGTTGAGTGGAACAATAAACGCTCAGATGAGCCCAAACGTGGATGGGCATGGTGCTCTAGTCCTCCGGCCAGTTTGTTAATGGCTCTCACCGCCGGCCCGGTCACCATGGCCAACCGCTTGCGTGCTCCATCAAATGAAAATAAATGAAGAGGCGGCCGGGATAATCACTCTTATGGAAATTCAATGGAGTCTGTGACAGGAACTTTCAGAGGTGTTGCGCTCCCAGGAGCCGCGCGCTCCCCGCTGACCACATCCAGCTCTGTGATTTCATTTATTTAATGTGCTCTTCATTTTCTCTTGAAAACCACTGTGAGTCATTCTCTCTTTCTTTTTGTGAAAAAGCCATGAAATCATGTCTTTGTGGCTTTGAGGCTGATATCTTAATGCTTGTATACTAACAATGCACAGTCTTTCTCTGGGAGAATTAATCAAAAATGAATTACTCATTGTTTTATACTATCCAGTGCTGAAATGAAAACATCCAAGGAAGGTACCATTATTTCGGTTTATTATTTTGTTTTCATTCCTTATTTATTTTTTTACATTTCTGGGATACTTTTAATGGTGATATGTCAGACTTGACATTGCAATAAGCTCTTTGCTGATTGGCTTCTGCGACAACGCATTCTGCGAATTTTCAGCTCAAGTTAAAAAAAAAAGAATGCGCTAAAGTCACGATTGAGCCGTATATCGCGTTATTTTCATTATCTGTTAGTTGTAATATTATTATTTTTTGCTTTTGCCATTTTACCAAATTTCCATTATTCATCTTATTTTTTCTTTATTATTATTATTTTGATGGGATTTTGGCTGCATTCGTTCATTTATTAGTTGAGGGCATTTACTTGGAATGTAGACTGGAAATGTGCTATTATTTAATTTACTCTATTTTATTTTTATCATTATTGTTATTATTATTATTATTGGGTGTATATTACTAGGAATCAGACTGTGAAATTATTATTAGTTTATCATCAGTTTTTTTATTTAATTGTATTGTCATCATTATTATTATTATTTGCGTTTTTTATTTTTGATTGCTTTCAGATGAACTTAAAAGTTGGCAACCCTGATATCATTTGAAGTTATTACAATAACATTAACCATTCAGTGTTTGAGTCTGTTTTTTGTGCACTTGAAGGCTTGAACTTGACTGCTTCCTATAATCTTCAGGGCCCCAGGTGAAAGTCTCATGTGGACTTCCCTTAAAGTGGCACAATCTGAAAGCCTGCGAGATCTAACAAGGCCATTTTTCCTCCAAACGCCTGTTTCGTAACACCGCTCCGAGCCGAAGGTGTTTTGTTCCTTCGCCTGACTGGGGAGAAAACGGGATTATCTCTCTCAGGCAATAATAAACCTACGTTAATGAGTCGTCTTTTCTCTCTCTCTGTCTCTCTCCTGGAGGTAAACCCCTCTGTTCTTCAACACGGTTATAATTTAACACTCCTGGCTCTCCGCTCTGATTCTTCCAGATGTTTTTGCTTCACTAGTGCATTTCTAGTTTGGTTATAATTTATCAGACAGGTTTTGAGACCGCGTTTGCCCTTGGCTAATCCAGCATCTATCCTCAGGTAAATTAGAAGGAGTGTGTTATCCGTCAGCCCTCGATGTATCTGATGTGGCGGGGGTCATGATAGAGCAGGCCTCAGCGGCTGTTGAGTCCTGCTGCGCCGGTGTTGCATGATGTCGAGCCGCGGCACTTTGATCCTGCGCAAATTTCAGGATTAGCAGCCGGATTAGCGGCGCGTGTGATGGATGAAAGAGCCTGGCGCATAGGGACAGGAGACCGGATCCGCACGCGATGACCTATAACCGCACATCTGAGGGAATTTGTATGGCAACAGACGGTTTTTGGGGTTGGATGTGAGTGATTTGCATGCATAAGCGAGTGAATCTTTGAAGCTCCATGCCGTACAATGAGAGAGAACAGGGTGGAATTTGGTCGGCCTACTCAGATTTTAAAGACTCTCGAAGAAGTTTGTGTCAGGGAAAAGTTTCCCTTTGCATGTTTTAATAAAAAGGTTTTTGTCTTTCATCGTGCTTAAACAAGGGAGTGCCAGGCTCGTTGAGAAGCCTTTTATTTTACCGCTGGCTTTGCCCCAGATACCTCCTGTTCGTTTGGAGTGTACTTCAGTGTGTGTGTGTGTGTGTGTGTGTGTGTGTGTGTGTGTGTGTGTGTGTGTGTGTTTGTGTGTGTGTGTGTGGTGTGTGGGGTGGGGGAGGGGGTTATAAATGTTGTGCCATGTGATAATGTCCAATCATGTAGTTATGTTTATGTAATAAATAAAACAAGAGTATAATGTATGCACTTGACCTTACATTTTAGGTCATTAAGTATGTAAGATAATGCATGTAAACTCAGTAAGTTGTCATCAGTGAACAAATTTAAAGGGGCAGTTCACCCAAAAAAGAAAATTGTCAACATTTACTCACTCTCGTCTTGTTCCAAACTTGTATGAGTCTCTTTCCTCTGTTGAACACAGAATTAGATATTTCAGTAATGTGGGTAACCACATTTCTCTTTAAAGCAGTCTTTCTTTCCTGCACTGTGATCATTTCAGGTGTATTTTGTAAATTTCCATTGTAGTGAACCTAAGTGTATCCAGGGTGCTCTCAGTGGTTGCTAGGGTGACCTGGGTCATTATTAAGGAAATTAAAGAAATTATTTTGAGTGGTTTCTACAGTGTTCTAGGACATTTTTGGCTTGCTCTGGGCCGTTAGTAGACTGCTGTAGGTGATTTCTGGGGTGTTCTACAGTAAGTGGTTGCCAGGGCGTTGCTAGGCTGTTCTATATAGTATCAAGGCTGTTTTAGAGAGTTTCCAGGCTGTTTTGGACAGTTGCTAGGGTGATCTTTGTCATTACAAAGGTTCTAAGGGATTTCTAGGCTGTTCTAAATTACCATGGTGTTATGAGTGGTTACTAGGGTTTTTAGGAAATTCTTAGGTTGCTTTGGGCCAATAGTAGACTGTTCTAGGTGATTGCGGGGGTGTTCTACAGTAAGTGGTTGCTAGGGTGTTGTTAGGCTTTTCTATATGGTATCTTGGGTGTTCTAGGGGGATTCCGGACTGTTCCTAGGCTGTTTCAGGGAGTTTCCAAGCTGTTCTAAATGGTTGCCAGGGTGTTCTCGGTGGTTGCTAGGGTGGGCGTTCAAAGCTATTTCCAGGCTGTTATGGATGGTTGCTAGGGTGATCCGAGTCATGAAAGGGTGGTCTAAGGGATTTCTAGGGTTTTCTGAGTGGTTGCTACAGTGTTCCAAGGTGTTTACAACTTTCCATGTTGTACAGAGTGGTTACTAGGGAGTTTCTTGGGGCTTTCTAGAGAGCTTTGATGTTCTGGTGTTGTTGTTTTTTATTTTTATGATGACATGGAAGTTGCTAGTGATGTTTTAATGCTTTTCTGTAGTGTTTTTGGTGGTTGCTTGGGTGTTATTGGAAGTTGTTTTGCTAGGGTGCTTTAGGAGGTTACCAAGGCATTGGTGTGTGTTGGGGTATTAAAGGGAGTTTCTGGATGTCTTGGGTGGTTTCTAGGCTGTTTTAAAGGGTTTTCAGGGTGTTCTTTGAAGTTGCTATGATGTTCTATGTGGTATCCAGGGTGTTGCTAGGGTATTCAAGGGTGGTTTCAATCTGGGGGGTTGCTAGAGTGTTCTAAGGGGTATCTAGGGGGTTTCTAGTGTGCTCTGTGTAGTTGCTAGTGTTTTAAAGGGTGTTTATGGCTCTATGGTCTTTTTTTATTAATTTTTTTTATTTTCTGGGTAATTTCCAGGATGTTCTAAGTGGTTTCTGTGGTTGCAAATTTTAAGTCTGATTGCTTAGATAAGTAACAGCGTACCTATTTTCAATAAACATCATTATGTTAGAGGTCCATGTCTGTTGGACACACCCAAAGTTTGAGCAATAGTAAAAGTGTTTGATCGGTCAAGTGCTACTAATCAACCTCACCTTTATACTCAACCAAGAAACTCAACAACCCGACAAATTAGCACTTGAATCCGGCGCTTTGTCGTCTGCCTTAATTGAGACAGACGGCTAAGTTTTCTCCAAGGCTGCTCTCCACACTGACGGCAATAACAGAATTAATGGACGCAGGCCAGTGTGTCTTGACCTTCTGTCCTGCATTACGAACACACACGTCAGGGTAATTGGATCCCTGAAGATATATGTGTGATTCTTAAGCGAAGTCTCTGACGCTGATCTATATGTCCACGTCCCATTTCCTTTGTGTCCATGAGCTCAGTATTGAGTTAGAGCTGCTGAACTGTCCTTTCAGGTCTAGCCCTATCAGTAAATGCTGTCATTCATCTTCCTAGATTAGAGGTTAAATATTATATGATTCCTTTCAAGCACCTGCAGGCAGATGCATGGAGATGGTCTTAGCTTCAATAGTGCTCCGAAACCCAATCCCGAAGTAAATCTCTGAGCAAAATTTGATTGTTCACAGATTGGTGCTTCTCAGGAAGCTTATTTGAATTTGCAGCATCAACTTTGCATGAGATGTTTCTCCAAAAGTAATAGACGCAAATAAGACATTGAAGGATCAACTTCACCCTAGATGTTTCTCCTCAGATTCCTGAAACAGGCACAAATATAGAAGGAGATAGGGAAGATGTGGATGGATTACTTGATCTCAGATGATCTGGCTTTGGGAGACTTCAAGTCTGAGTACAGAGAAATTGTTGAGATCTATTTTAAATGTTTAGAGGATGCTCTTAAGATTACTATTATATTTTTGTGAATAGTGTGATGAATAGAATATTTATTCTAAGCAAATTCTCCTTCTGAACTCCATTTAGGGCCAGATTTACTAAACAATTAACGTTAGACCACAATTCCATAAAAGTGCAGATGGGAGGGGACGATTCTACAGGTGATTTACCAACAAGTAAACTAAAGTCTCAATCTGTTTTTGATTTAATCTGCTCTCAATTACACTCATAAGCAAAAGACTCAGTGTGGTCTTCATTTGAGCTCATTGCTGTTTAGGAGAAACAACTGAGATGTTACAGAAACCTCATTTGTGATTTATGTTTGTGATTAACTTTGGCACACAAGCAAAAGTCAAAATCTTCTCTCAATTTAATGTCTTTGTTGTTTAAGGAAAACACTTGAGATGTTACGAGATATGTTGCGTTGTTTCTTCTCTACAGTGTCAGTCACAACTCCAAACGCATTAAGAATTCTCTTTACTGAGAAACAACTGAGACAACGCAGAGATCCCATTGGATGGTTAGTCACACTTTGCACCAATCTACACCTGATTTCCACCCAAACTGCTGCAGTACAGTACAAGAGCAAAAACGTCCTCAGGACAAAGTAAAAGAATAACAAACCACTTCCCGAAAAGAGGACGAGCGACGTAAACCAATTTAAGCCACCATTCTAAATTAAAAAGAATTGTTTAAGGGTATGAACTAAAAAGGGCAGCTACATTTACGTGAAGAAATGGAATTTGTAATAAATGAGCTTCGTGATCAGCAGGGAGAAGGTGAAAAAAAGATGAAAATTGCCAATAGAAGGGCAGGGGTTTTTATGTAAATGAATGCGAGAGCTGAAATTAACTCAACCCTCAGGGTGAGTGCGTTATCACTTCCCTGCGTCGATGGAACTCCAGGGAATGGCAGGTTAACATCATAAAACAGCCAGCCAGGTTTGAGCCTCGTCAGGCTATTTAATTTGAAGAATGTTTCTCCGAAGGGATGAATGGGCTGAGAGATTGAGTGTTGTGGTTGAATCCACCTGTAGTGACCTTCACAAACTGTTGTAGTGCTCATGTGTATGCGTGTTCACTTTGTGGACACTTTTTCACCTTTCTTTTTTACAGCAGTCGATGCCATCCTGCTTGCTATGATGTTCTGTGCGGTTGCTATTATGTACTGAGTCATTGTTCTAAAGAGTTTCAATTGGGGCCAGGGGTTGTTAGGATGTTGCTCTAGAATTGCTATGTTTTAGTGGGTGTTTATGTTATGGTGTGGACATTAATATGATGTTCTAGTGATTTTGTTTATGTTTTGGAGGTTGTTATGGTGCTTCTAAAATGTTATAATTGATTTCTGTGGTGTTTTGGGTTGTACTAAGAAGTTTCCAGGGTGTTCTGTGGAGTTTCAATGAGTTTTTAGGGTTTTGCTAGGGTGTTCTAGGAGGTTGCCAAAGCATTCTGAGGGTTGGTAGGGTATTGCTGGAATGTTTTATTGGATTGCTGTGATGTTTTGAGTGGTCTCTATGATGTTCAAGGGGTTTTCTATGATGTTCACAGTGGTTGTTCTAAGAAGTCTCTGCAGTGTTTCAGTGGGTTGCTAGGTTGTGTTTGTTTTCTTGGTGGTTTCTAGGGTGTTGCTAGCGTGGTTGCTAATGTTTTTACAGTTTTAAAGCATATGAGCAACATTAATAGTAATGTAATTAGCATAAACCTCAATTTTATACTTTCTTAACCATGCATTTCAATGCCCCAAGAAATTGTCACCACAACATCCGAAATTTGCATCTTGTAATTTGTCCTAATTCAAACTATTTTGTATTTTTCCAGCAATGGCCACCTGGTTACCAGCTGTCCTACTGGTGCTACAAGTAACCACTGCATCTTCTGAAGAGCCCATACTGGAGTTTTCCACCGATACACCCATCAATAATGTGGCGCAGGACCCGCAGACTGGCCGTATTTACCTGGGTGCTGTCAATGCCATTTATCAGTTGAACTCTTCATTGTATCTTGAGGCCAGAGCTGAAACGGGGCCCAAGAAAGATGCGAGGGGTTGCACCCCTCCTGTGTCTACTTGTCAGGACCTGAAAGACACCAACAACACCAATAAACTCTTGCTGGTTCATTCGGATAACGGGTCGCTGATAGTCTGTGGGAGCTTATACAGAGGAATCTGCTCTCTGCTCAACCTCACTAACGTCAAAGAGCAGATATACTACAGCGACAGCAAAGGGGAGCGGACCTATGCCGCCAGCACAGAAGAGCACGTTTCAGTGGTAGGAGTCATGGCCGTGCTTGAAATTGACAATAAACCATTCAGCGTCTTTTTAGTTGGGAAGGGCTACGGAAGCATGGATAGCTCCAAACTCATCAGCACCAGAATCGTGCAGAACTACCGTGAATGGGTGGTGTTTGAGAGCATCATCGAGGCGTCTACGGTCCAGGCGGTTCCCTTCGTGCCCAAGTATCTTCACGACTTCCGCTTCGCCTTCAAAAATGACAACTTTGTCTACTTTCTCTTTTCACGCACTCTCGGCAGAACAGACAACAAGAACTTTACTTTCGTTTCGCGCCTCTGCGAGAACGACAATCACTATTATTCGTACACGGAGCTTCAGCTTAGTTGTGGTGTGAAGAATCGTTACAATAAAGTCCTGGCCGCATATTTGACAGACCCGGGGAAAGAGCTGGCCCAGGCCATGTCTGATTCCGGAGATTATGGGAATGTCCGGGAATGGGATAAAGTCTTGTTTGTGGTGGCTAGCTCGGAGGAAGGGGCCACCGAATCAGCTCTGTGTATGTATCCCCTTAAAAACATCAACCAAAAACTCTTGGCCATCGTTACCGCATGCTACACGAACAATGGCAAGATTGACGACAGATTAGTTGTGGAGAGTCCCTATACGTCGAGTAAAGATGAGCCATGTGTCAAACATGATGTGAGTAGCAGCTTTTCATAATATTGATCAAAGTGGAAAATTTATTTCTTGCCATCTTAACAACTGACAGTGTTTAGCGTAGCTAAAATTTTTTCATTTTATTTGATATTTTTGATATTTTAATTGATTTCTACATTGTTACCCGTTATTTACAAGGAAGTTGTCCCAGTGGTGTACTAAATCCTGCCAGATTATGCATCACCTCGTTAAAATTTCCTAATCCCAACCCCACCCCTAATTCGAAAACCCCTCCCCCACACCAACTGCTTAACCTACTGTACCAATACTAGGGGATACATAATCTGGCAGGCTGCAGAATTCTGCACGACATCGTCTACTAGGCTATTGCATGTGAGGATCATTTATAGCCTTTTCTCACAGCAGCTGAAATAAAGGTATCATTTTGATGGTGGATGGTAATCCAGAAAGGATTATTTGCTTATGAAATACATGTGAATGATATTAAATTATATTCCAGTTTTAAATGTGCTTCTGATACCAGATTACGGTTTTGATTTTAAAGACAATCAGTTCGAAGGGAGCATAATTAGCTTTTTGGGTTAAAAGAATTTATTAATGTGAAATTTGAATGGTATGACAATTAGAGATTAGATTGTACAGAAATTGAAATCTACACACTATACTCATAGTCGGACCTGTGCCAGAGTACAACCCACACAAAGAAGATAATTCCACACACAGCTGCAAATGCAGATTTTAAAACAGAGATGGTGACAAAGAGGCAAAACTTACGGACTGCAGCTTTAAATATATATATATTTTTATATTAATTTAAGAGATGATTTCATCTATTGATCAAACACTTTGAACCCTTTGAAACTTAGTTATATTTATAAAAAATGAATAAATGTATATATTTTTTAAAACTTGAATGTAAACCAGCTCCACAATTTTGAGTGATTTCACTACTGCTAAAAATGTGTTTTGGAAAAACTACAGCAAAAAGGAATAATTTTATGTTCTTTACATACAGCATCCAAAGGGTAAAGATTTACAAAATGTGCTCTTTTATAACCCCTTTAACTTCTGTGATGCTGTGAAAGAAAAAACTAGGAATAATTTTTTAGAGCTGGAGCAAGTTATTATATTTTGATGAAAGATTAACAAGACAAGGCCAGTAGCGTATAAATAGCACATTTTGATATCATGTTTATTTTAGTGTCTGTTTCCCTAAACTCTTTGTTGTCTTGCAGAAAGACATATTGAACCAGAACAAGTGCGGAGCAGATTTTCTCCCGTCTCCATTGGCCAGTCGACAGGAGTTTGCCTTGAAGGCCAATCCGGTCTTCATCAGGCAGAACCTGCTGACCGCAGTGGCTGTGGCTGTCGAGAATGATCATACCATTGCTTTCTGGGACACAATGCCGGAGAGGTGATCAAGGTGAGATAAGGGTGCACAAAACCTTATTCTGAGGTGCTATAACCTATAGCTTTGAGGTGTTTTCACAACTCTCTGGAAATAAAAGTAGGAATGTATTTAAAGTTATGTAAGAAAAACACCTCTGAATGTGAAATATAAAGAACTGGTTTATAAGGGATATCATTCGACCAACAATGAAAACCATGTGCACACCCTGAAGCCATTGCAAATCTCTCTGGAGCTTAAAGAATATTTTTTGTTTAGTTCTATTTATAACAGTAACTGGGTTTCCATCCAAAGATGAGAATTTAACTTATGCCACAGAATTTAAATATTGCGTAAAACATTTGCGAAAAAAGGTTTAGGTTAAGGTTTCCATCTAATGAGTCAAAGAGAACAAAATCATCAATTCCTGATAAACTGTCACTAAATATCACTAAGAAATTGAGATGGCACTGTATATAATAATTTTCATACATAAAACATTAAATGTGGACATTGCTTTCGGAGGTGAATTTTTTATAAGACAATGAATACTTTTAATTTAAGAATGAGCATAACAACATTTCAGATGTCGAGCAACAAGATTTGTCCACTGGTTAGTCAGGCATGTCGTCCCATAGCGTAAATACACTGAACAAAATGATAAACACAACACTTTTGTTTTGGCCCCGTTTTTCATGAGCTGAACTCAAAGATCTAAGACTTTTTCTATGTACACAAAAGGCCTGTTTTTCTTAAATATTGTCTAAATCTGTCTAAATCTGTGTTAGTGAGCACTTCTACTTTACAGAGATAATCCATCCACCTCACAGGTGGGTATCAAGATGCTGATTAGACAGCATGATTATTGCACAGGTGTGTCTTAGGCTGGACACAGTAAAAGGCCACACTAAAATGTGCAGTTTTATGACACAGCACAATGCCACAGATATCGCAAGTTTTGAGGGAGTGTGCAATAGGCATGCTGACTGCAGGAATGTCCACCACAGCTGTTGCCCGTGATTTGAATGTTTATTTCATAAGCCATCTCTAAAGGCGGTTCAGAGAATTTGGCAGTACATCTAACCGCCCTCACAACCGCAGGCCACTTGTAACCACACCAGCCCAGGACCTCCACATCCAGCATCTTCACCTCCAAGATCATCTGAGACCAGCTGCCCGGACAGCTGCTGCAACAATCGGTTTGCATAACCAAAGAATTTCTGCACAAACTGGATGGCAGATAGAGTATATGGCGGTTTGCTGATGTCAACATTGTGGATCGAGTGGCCCATGGTGGTGGTGGGGTAATGGTATGGGCAGGTGTATGTTACGGTAAATGGTGGTTACAATTACTGACTTGTCCCCCCCTACCCCACCCCCCCGGCCACACCAATACAGTAAAACTGTACAGTAAAACATTTTTGCGTGGCCTTTTGTTTTGTCCAGCATAAGACACACCTGTGCAATAATCATGCTGTCTAATCAGCATCTTGATACACACCTGTGAGGTGGATGGAAAGTCTTAGATCTTTGAGTTCAGCTCATGAAAAATGGGGGCAAAAGTGTTGCATTATAATTTTGTTCAGTATACCTTTGTGAGGTATTTATTCAGCATCTCCCATTATTCGCATTAAAGGGGGGGTGAAATGCTCGTCTTCACTCAATATCCTGTTAATCTTGAGTACATATAGAGTAGTACTGCATCCTTCATAACTCCAAAAAGTCTTTAGTTTTAATTATATTTATAAGAGAAAGATAGTCTGTACCGATTTTTCCCGGAAAAACACGACCGGCTGGAGGCGTGACGTGTGGGCGGGGCTAAAGAATCACGAGCGCCAGTAGGCTTTTGAGTCGAGAGCATGTGGAAGCTGTGACATTACCATGAAACCATCCAAAACAAACCATGGCTAACAGTCAGATTCAGCCATTTATTTATGATCTAGAATCAGATCCCGAGGCTGAAACTGAACGAGAGCAGCAGCAGCAACGACTCGCTCCGAGCGGGGCTTGAACCCGGGTCTCCGGCATGGGACGCGGACGCACTAACAAGGAGGCAGAGATATTTGAAGCAGTTTTACTCACCGCCTGCGGTTCCAACACACGATCGCGACCCTTTTTCGTTGGGATTGCATCATCCTTAAGAATAAACGATACGCAAATCCGTCGTCAATCTGGGCCTTGTTTGTAAAACAAGCATCTTCGAAATGCAGGGAACAAACAGAAACACTTGCACAACTCCGTTGATGCTCTGTAAAAATAAACTCCATCCACTGGTCCCTTAATGCTGTTTTTTTTTTTGGTAATCTGTGCAGGGTTGTCTTGCCCTGGCAACCAAAAACACACTTCTTTTGTGACTTTTCGCGACGCTCTCGCTCTGATCAGTGAAGTCTGTTGTGCTCTCAGTGCTCTGCTATACGGGAGCACGTGCTCTTCCGGCAGAAGTGCCTCAGGACCCATATAAGGAAATTCCGCTCCATCTAACGTCACACAGAGCCATACTCGAAAAAAACTTTCCGAAACTTGTGACAAACTGGAAGAGGTATTTTGGGAACAAAAATACTCCTTCAAACGTACAACTTAATTTTTGAAACTTTGTCCATGTTTAGCATGGGAATCCAACTCTTTAACAGTGTAAAAAACTCAGTATGCATCAAATAGCATTTCACCCCCCCCCCTTAACCTTTTTTCACAAATTTTCAATTTCCATCACTTTTTTCTGATGTGATACTTCAAAATGCACATAATACAGGATGATACAATCATAGCTAATGAAATAGAATTTAACTTTTTAGATTAAAAAAAAATTAAACATCATAAAAGATGACCAAATGACTTATGCACTGTATTCTTCAGTCATGTAATTGTTTATGGGGAATTTTTATGAGGAAAAGCTCAACATTTAAGTATTTTCCTTTGTTCATGTTCGAAGCAGCAATGTGAATGAATCTTTTGAGTCAGTTGAATCTTTTCAGTGAATCATATAATGCACTATACAAAACTAAGCGATTCATTCATGAATTAAACTGATTCTGTTCTCGAGTTCAACTCTATGATTGCTAGTGATTACCTGGAAAAGAGCAACCAGCAAAGTCATACTGGTTTGAAACAACACGAAGAGACGTAAATGACACAATCCTCATTTTTGAGTGAACTAACCCTTTAACTAACTTTTCCTCAATGTAAAAATAACCAAAAATTGACAGCCTGTAGGAGGACGCCGGAAAGAGGCCTTGTTAAGGAAATGTTGAAGAAATTTAAGACAACCAATTAGCGAACCGCTACAACCAGCTGGCTACCCGGTGTCACACACCTGATTTAGCATGCGCATCACAAAGCTGGAGTTTAGGCTTTGGCAGGTGAGGTGTAGCGAATGTCTGACAGAGGGATGAAAGAGAAAAAGATATTGCTGTCACAGAACCCAGACACAACTAAACACGTTAGACGATATAATAGAAATAATGAACCTTTTGCTCCACTTGAGTCCAATTCGTACATCCCTATAAAAAGGCTTTGTTAGAGCTGATTATCTGTACCATAGACTGATGAAATTGAGCGATAGATAGATAGATAAAAACAGTCTAGCAAACGGAGTCAGGTTTTATGGTCATTATGCGTCTTGTAGTCTATTATTTGGAGGTTAACGGGTTGTCAGGTGCGGCTCAGGTGCGTGGGACGCACTGAAGGGGTTTTGTGTGGTCCGTAAATATGACAGATGTGTCCTGTCCTGTGCTGGGCTGTTTAATTGTGGGTTTCTCTGTGTCTATTGTTCTCTCTTTACCCAGGTACATTTGTCAAGCCATCCAGAGGCGTACAACCCCGGTCCAGGCTACAAAACCAGCGGCTACATAAATAAGAACCTTTTCTTTGACAAAGCCCAGGCACACTTGTACATCACCACTGAGAAAAAGGTACGAGGCTGGAGTCATTTATCATAGACGGTGTACTAGGTAGTGGCTCGTTGATTATCGCCGCCTCAGGAAACACATGATTGCGACTATTTCAGCGCATTGTGTTGTTACGCCTCCTGCTGGTGTTGAAATATATGTTATTATCAATATAGTGTACGTCCTGAGCTTCTGACCTTATGGTGGTGTAGTTCTAGTATTGAAATTATGTGCTGTTTGCGGTCTTCTCTGTAATTTTCTGCATTTAATTAGGCTCTAATCTTCATTTAGAACTGATTTACTTAAAAAAAAAAAAAACTACTTTTTATGGCTTTGACTATTTTCTCCTTGGGTCTTTTTAAAATCTGTTGAATTGCGACTGGTTTTGTACTGCATCCTTTAGATGCATCCTAGCACCACTGAGTGTGACTTTACTTTAATACTTTAATAATGTCATTGTTTTGCGGTCGTGCAGATCACAAAGGTGCCCGTACAGGCCTGCCATCTGAAGTCAGACTGCCAGTCGTGTGTCGCTCAGAGAGATCCGTACTGTGGCTGGTGTGTCCTGGAGGGAAGGTACCCAGATTTTTTGACTTGAAATTGTGCTTATGTCTAAGTTTATTACGTTTGAATCCACTGAACTTGACAAATAAAATGGGAATAAAATAAGTAATAATAATGAAATCTATTATAAATAAAATAATAATAATAAAACTGAAATATGCATGCAAAATAATATATTATATATTTATTTTATATTTATATATTATATTTAAAAATATATATATTATGTTTATTTTATATTACTCTGTATACTGTGTGTAGATTTATTTTTATTTAAACAATTTAATTAATAATTTTTACTGTATTCCTTTATATTCTTTTAAATGTGAACTGATTGTATTTTTTCCGATTGTTATATATTTTATATATTTAAATAGCATTTTTTCCGATTTTTATATATTTACAAAATATATATATACACAAATATATATAAATTTACTTTTTTAACAAAAAAATGCTTTGCTGTGTTCCTGTGGCTCAGTGGTAGAGCATTGGGTTAGCAGCATAAAAGGTTGTGGGTTTGATTCCCAGGGAACACACATACTGGTAAAAAAAAAAATAATGTCTAGAATGCAGTGTAAGTCGCTTTGGATAAAAGCGCCTGCTAAATGCATAAATGTAATCTACAATGATTTTATTGTATTATTTACAGAATACAAAATTGCAATGTTATGACTCAGTTATTGTGTTTTCCCTGAACATAAGTGTTGTATTATAATATTGTTGCATTTAATTGCATGAGGAGTGTTATGTTCTAATGCGTTATTGATTGTGTAGATGCACCAGGAGATCGGAGTGCAGCCGCGCGGAGGAGAAGAACGGTTGGCTGTGGAGTCCGATCCAACAGTGTGTGAAAATCGTCTCTTTCCACCCGCCAAATCTCAGCTGCTTGAAGTCCCAGCAGGTACCAGGCTGAGTGTCGCGGACACAATTACCAGAGCCTTATTTTTAAACCAGACTGCTCAGCGCTGATTATGAGAAAAAAAGCTGAGCATGACTCCCACACAATGAGGCCATATTGGTGAACAGACGGTGAAAACACAATGGGCGCCGATGGCGTGTTTCGAATGCTGTTGTAAAGGTGCTGCTGTTGTGTTTTGAGCGTGTATTCTCTGATTACGGGATGTGTGTGTGAAGAGGGGGCTTCTAGCTGACTTATTGAGAGAAATGTTGTTATTTGTTCAAGAACACTCTTATGAAATCTTAACAATTATTCAGTCACCTCACTGTAATCTGTGTCAGTGTAATCTCTATATATGTAATAGTATCAAAGAGTTCAGATTGAAATGATGGATTGTTTTGCTCCTTTCTCTCATATCAGAGTTGAGAGTTTGTTCAATGTCCCTCAGGTTGAGATAAACGTCCGAGCGCTGCCGGTCCTCAGAGATTCAGACCGTATCCACTGCACCTTTGGCTCTTATCAGAGCGTCGCCAGGATGGTGGACGGCCGAATCAGTTGCCGCTTGCCTGAACAGCATCTTATACCAGCGACACCTGCGCACCAGGGTACGTCACCACCCTGAATGAATGGTTTAGTACTCTAGCCCTAATGATGCTATCTGTTCCTGAAAGCATCTCATTTTGTATTATTTTGTATTACATTTCAATCACATGTATTTACAATTTTCATTCAATTATTTATTATTTCATTTACTTGGCTAAAGTTGTTAAATTGAAGTATGATGTGGCTTTTAAAGCAGTAATTTAAATAAATAAAAAATGTGATTGGTAATTCAAGATTTTATATATTATAATGTTATTACCATTAATACCATTAATAAAATTAATATATATTTTTTTATATCTATCTTTTTATTCTTGTTTTTAATTTTTTCATTCATTTATCTTTCCAAACATTTATTAAAATTATTGTTATTATTATTACTAGAATTTTTATAATTCATATAATGTCGCAGTCCAGTTCTTGAAATGGTCCAGAATTATGTGGGATTTAAAAGAATAGTCTTAAATCTTAAATAAAATTATAATAAAGTTTTTTAATTAATATATATATATATATATATATTTTTATTTTTAATAAAAAAACTTTATTATAATTTTATTTTATTTTATTATGAATTTTATATATATATATATAGTAATAAACAATTTTATTTTTATTTTATTAAAATTGTCATTTATTTAAACAAATGTTAAAAATATGCAAGTACAATGTATTTTGATAATTTATATTTTTCCTTTATTATTTTATTTTCATGCTATTTCAAACCTGTATTTTGTTAATATCATGAAATTTCACACTGGTTTTCAGCATTTCATAGTAACCATATCTGTCAAGCTACTAAAAGAAGACAGTCTGACTAATCTTCTCCTCCGTTTAGCTGTCTAATTTGTGAACGAATCACTATTTTGAGTTGTTTCTTTCACCTAAATCAGTTGATTTGCTTAAAAAAATCTGACGATCGCTTTAATTTCAGTCTGTCCTCATCCAGTAGTTCAAGTAATTCATAAAACTACTTCAAGTCCACTTACAATGTTCATCAGGACTTCTTAAGGCTGTTTTGCTACTGTATCTTTAAGACTTTGAGGCTGGTGACCTTTGCTATGATTGGTTAGCACCTTCTCCTGACCCTCTCTGTGCATTTGTTTCAGATTTCGTGGCGGTTCCGGTCCACATCTTTGTGAACGGTAGTGTGGAGGTGGCGTCCAGCGAGTACAAGTTCTACAACTGTGCAGCGACAGTCCGGAAAGCAGAAAATACGCCGTACGTTAGCTGTGTGGGCTCCTATTGTCAGCGAGTGTGTGTCTCCGCTTTATGCTGACACCAATGTGTGTATAATGAATACGAGCATCTGTAACGATGAGGTTTACTCATAAATTGTAATGCATCACTGAAGCTGGAATTGAATTTGCTTCTATAGAGACTTGCTTACGTTTTTTTTTCTCTCTCCAAGAGCAGGAAATTGCTTTCGTTTCTCATTCATTCATCACACATGAAAGTCGATCCCTCATCTCGTTTTTTTCCCCTTCTCCTTGTGTTTTTTAAGAGCTCTGGGACATTGCTGATGAATGAGTATTATTTGAAGTGCACCGGGACTATATGCTTTTACTCCAAACATTTACACACTGATGAACAATGTAACTAGAACTCTGATTTGAAACCTCTGCTTTAATCGCTCGGCGTGTTTCTCCGCAGATGCACTTCCTGTGTAAGCAGCGCTTGGGGATGCCAGTGGAACATTGTGGCTCATACCTGCACGGATCTGAGCGATGCAGAAACCGGCGCCAATATAATCAAACACAGACAGGTACTGAACACAGAACCAAATGAGCTCACACGCACCATTTTCTTCCTTTTTATCAGTATTACAGTCCATTACACGCCTCACTTAGTACACATACACTACTGGTCAGAAAAGGGTTTTTTGTAAGGAAATTAATACAGAAATTTTATAAGAATGCATTATATTGATAAAAAAAGTAAAACATTTATAATGATTATATATATATATATATATATATATATATATATATATATATATATATCTTTGAATAAATTATAAATGTATGCATATAGCAGACACTTTACAGTGCATTCAGGCTAAAAAAATTTTTTACTTAACATTTATTTAAATTTATATTTATATATTTAAGAAAAATCTTCTATTCAGCAAAGAATCCTAAATTAAAATAGATAATAGAAATATTAATTTTATAATAGAAATATTAATAATACAATAGAATAGAACAGAATAGAATAGAAATCAAATAGAAATAAAGATACCAAATAAATGCAGCCTTGGTGAGCATAAGAGA
Source organism: Carassius auratus (assembly GCF_003368295.1). Lineage (NCBI taxonomy): Eukaryota > Metazoa > Chordata > Actinopteri > Cypriniformes > Cyprinidae > Carassius > Carassius auratus. The sequence goes on along the minus strand of NW_020526475.1, from coordinate 14,072 downwards.
ATTCTTTCAAAACCTAAAAAAATGTAACCAAATAAAACCCCTTAAAACCAAACCAACTTTTTACTGATTTGTACGATAACAAAGCATCATAAAATGTATTCAATTCTAAAAAATAATGCTGAAAAGGTGTTCACAACCATTGTTCTTCATTCAGCATTTTTGAAAGGAAACAGAAAGAAATGCATCTGCTGGCCATCCTTGAGTTGTTTGAACTGCCAGCGTTGTCATAATGATGTCATCTGTAAAGGATAATTGTTTATGAATGCATTTGATAACGTTTTAAGGAATGGTTCACCCAAAAATAAAAATGTGCTGAAAATGTACTCACCCTTAGGCCATTAATATCAGATTTGGAGAAATATGTAGCATTGCATCACTTGCATAGCAATGGGTCCTCTATGAGTGTTATTATTTTATTATAAACTCGCAGTTTTTCACTTCACCAGTCATTAACTGATGGACTGGAGTGGAATTAATTACTTGTGGATTGTGGTGATGTTTTTATCAGCTGTTTGGACTCTCACAATGACGGCACCCATTCACTGCAGAGGATCCATTTCTGAGCAAGGGATGTAATGGCACATTTCTCCAAATCTGATGTAAAAACAAACCCATCTATATATTAGATGACCTAAATTTCTCCAAATCTGTTCTGATGAAGTAACGAACTAATTTACATCTTGGATGCAATTATTATTTTTTTTTTTTTGCTGTACTATTCCTTTAAGACCAGGAATGTGCATTAGACAAATAAAAACATCTTCTAAGCATTGCAGTATTGCAGATTAGGATACGTGCTAAAAACGACATGTATGAAGAAGCACACATCGAGTAAACGTCTCAGTGATGTATGTGTGCTATCAGCACCATTGATTTAGGCCACTTTGATTCGTTTCATGTGATTGTCGTCTTCAACACCATACCCAACTGGTCTAGATGTTTTATTTATTTATTTATTTATTTATTTTCTCAAAACCATTTCTTGAAGCATACAGCTGAATCATTATCGATATCCAGTGCCAGTGATTTCAGAAATGGTCTCCACACTCTTTGATATTTGCTGCTTCCTGGAACAGCCACACATGGCTGATGAAATGGACACAAACTAAATGACTTTACTCTGAAAGTTTTAATGCAAAACGCATTAGCTGAATCAGCAAAATAAAAACGAAATGGAGGGGGAAAAATGGATTATATGCAATTATGCAATTAGACACAGTCGCCAATGTCAGTGAGTATATAATAGATTTCAGCTGTAAATAAACTGTTTTATTCATGCACGTCATCATAGTTAATGAGTTTTTCAGTTTCAATGGATGTTCATTAATTTTTGTCAGATGTAAATTAAAAATTGCTCAGAAAATTGCTGTGGATTAGTGTGGACTTCAGCAGATTCAACTTTCCTGAGTTCTCCGTCTTCTCTGTGTTCTAGAACAAGAGCTGTCCACGGTTCGAGAATCCAGATCCAGTCCTTATCCCGGTCGGATACAAAACCCGCATCAGTTTTGAGGGCATCAATCTGGACCCGTACAAGGTGACTTCTGTTTCTGCTCATCCTTCTATTTCAAGGTCACAAGACCATTCAAAGTCATTAAATCAATATATTTGTCTCGTTTCCCTACACGATTGTGTAGTATATTAATTAGGGCTGTTTAAGTTGATTTAAATGTGTTTGAATAAACCTCATGTGTTTATTAAGTAACCTAATAAATCACTAATAATATATCTAATATATATTAAATATTGTACATAATATAATATAATATGTATATTTTAATATATAATATAATATTTAAATTACAGTAATTATTAATTACATTACAGTTACAAAATATAAATAAATAAAAAATATGAATGAATACTAAAAGCATATATTAATGTTTATATTAATAACCTTACGCCTTTTTAAAATGATACAAATACATTTTATTTATATAATCAAAAAAAATTTAATGTAAAATTGACAACCCTAATATTAAGATATTCAGAGGTTATATCCATTGCCAAATTATTTTTATTTTATTATTATTTTTATAATATTTTTTTTATTTGTTGCTATTATTATTATTATTATCATTATTTATTAGAATTGTATTATATGAATCTAATTATTTAAATATATATATATATTGGAAATAAATAAAAAAAGTTCAGCATTTATGAAATTATTTATATATTTGAAATTGAAACATCTCCAGGACTTGACCAACTAATACTAGCACTTTCTTAAAAAAAAAAAAAAAACCTGGCTACGTGTTCTGTGCTAGACTAACTGAGACTTGTCATGGCACTTGTATACTGTTGTTGTTCTCTTGTTGGTCTGATTGCTTATATTGTTCTCATTTGTAAATTGCTTTGGATTAAAGCGTCTGCTAAATGATTAAATGTAAATGTGAATATTCTACACATGTATGTGTGTGTGTATAGTGGAACAGTATTAAGAACCGCTGCTGTAGAACGTTGACTATGAAACTTGTGAATCCATTAGAATCATTAGAAGACAGAATCATGATTCATATATGAACAGATTTTTACGTGCACCTAGTTTTCTCATCCTCTTCTCTAAAGCAGCACAGTATGGCCCCGCCCCCTTTGTTGCATGTTCCCAGGGGCGGGGGTTTATCTGGGTTTGTGACATCACCAACCCAGGAAGTAACTCGTTGTACTCCCTACGAGCCGTTTTTGTTGCCATTAAACTGCCAGAATTTTTAATTTCCGTCTGCATTGAACTTTCAGCGCCGCAACTTTGCAGATATTGTTTATACTCAAACAGCAACATTACACACTAACTAACATACAAAAAAATAAAATCATACAAATCGCAATCAACCACCCCTTTAAAAGATTTTTTGAAGGGAAAATACTAAATGAGAAAAAGATTTTTGTCCGTGCACTTAAAATGCATTTCGTGATCGGTTATAAATCGTAATTCAGTTTCCTCTAAACAGATCTGTCTGATTTTTGCTTGTACTTTATTTCCAAATTTGTTTCTCCATAATTTCCTATCCTCTTACCTGTGCATAAATGCATTATTTTTCATTTCGAATCGTGACACTTCAGGGCCGTGATTTCACCATCGGAACAGAGCTGATGAAGTTTGAGGAAGATGTCAAGACAGAGCCGGTTCCCTTCTACTCTTTCAGCGGTTATGTGGTTAGTTTCTCTCTCTCACACACACACACACACACACACACACTGATGTGTTTCTCTCTCTATCCACATTTTGATTGTTTTTCCTCTCCTGTAAATCTTTTTATATAAAAAGCTCTTGCTAAATGATACACAACCAATTACCAACGTAAAGAGACAGCTACCGCTCTTCTGGGAGTTTGAGATTTTAGCTCCCCCTGTTGGAAAGTCTCCAACCTGTACTTCATCTCTAGTGTTTAATGTGGAGAGAGCTGCACATACTGTTCAGCTGCATTTTGACGTCCTGCCAAACTGCCCATGGATACGGAGAGGATTTATTTTTTTACCTGAGATGAGCTTGTGTCCAAACGAGACGCTTCTGAAAGCGCGTCTGACTCGCTCTCTGATCTGTCTCTTCCAGTTTTCCTTTGACAAAGCTCACGAGACCAGCGTGCTGTTCCACGTAAGAGACAAAAAGACGGGAAAGAAAATCGACAGCAGTCTTAACGGTAATCACTCTCGCTTGCTTTTCGTCATTTACTCACATGAAAGGAGATATTTTGAAGAATGTGCTAGTTGCTCTTGTAGTGGAGTTAAGCTGAACGAGGGCAGAAGTTGTTAGGAAAAGAAAAGTACCATAAACGTTTCCTGAAATGGGATACACTATATTCCAAGTCATCTGAAGTCATTCAGTCGTTTTGAGTGATGAACTGATCGAAATGTGAGATGTTTTTACTTCGAATCTTCCCCTTTAAGGAAATGATTTGACTCTCATGAGCACTCAATGATCTGTCGGTGAGCTATCAGTTATCAGCTATCATATCAGTTTGGATATGATCATTTAGATTGGTTTCGTGAATCAAAAGAATGATTCATTCGTAGCTTAAATTCAGTTGTTTCACACTCAAAACCACTGAATGAGTTTAGAAGTCTTCACTATATACAGTAGCACACGAGTCACATGAACCATTTTAATGGTCCTTTTGTGTCTTTTTTTTTTAAGCTTGTAATCGACATTCCTTATCAATTATTACATACGTTTCTATTTTATTTGTTATATACATAAATTAATATGCAAAAAAGTCTTTAAAATGAAAAGAATTTTCCTTCCGGTTTGGACAGAAACATGAGTAAACACGGACAGAAATTCAGACTGTAAAATCAGATCAAAGATTTGACTCGAAAGAATGATTCATTCACAAATTGAGTTTAAAAACATAAGCAACTCAAATTCAGTTGTTTGTCACTCAAGAAGACGTGACCACAGTGCATGAGTTTAATTATTTATTTATATTATGTACCTTTTTGTGTAGTTGTACATGAGTAAACGATGACAGAAAATTTAAACTGGTTTTGTGAATTAGATCAACTGATTCATTAAAAATTATTCATTTACCTGTTGTGCTTCACTACTTCTCATATTACAAGTTCAGTTTTTCACCCAAAGCCAATAATTTATTTTATTTATATTATGTAAAATTCTCTGTATTTTATTTATGTAAAACATTAAATGCATTATTTATTTTATTTATATTATTCATCATTCCATTATTTACTTATTGTATTATTTATGCGAAACTGTTCCTACAGGTTTAGATATAACACAGAATTTTTTATTTTGGGGGTAAATTATACCTTATAAAACGGATTGTTACTGTCCTTAATTCTGATTGGCTGAGCCACGTTCAAAGCTTTTGTAAATTACTCTACAAACATACACCTTTTTAATTTTTCTCGGCAACCACAACTGATCCTGAAGAGCTACTTTGTTTGGTGGAAGGATACTGTTTTTATTAATATCATTACACTTTATTTTCTCTGTTTTATTTTGTGAACCTTACCACGTGTATGGAATAACCGGTTTATAAAAGCAATAATCCCTGTGAAGCCGTGGTTTACAGTGAATTTATAACAGCTAAGGGGGTTTTAGGCACTCCGCTTCGCATTATAAATTCACTGTAAACCACAGCTTCACGGAGTTATTGCTTTATTTTAAACTTTGTTATTTTTTTTTTTTATTGAAGTCCTAAGTTCATCTGGTGGTCTGCCTCTGGGTCTGTGTTTCAGTCACTCTGTACAACTGCTCTCTGGGACGTGAAGACTGCAGCCTGTGTAAGAGCGCCGACCCTAAATACCAGTGTGTGTGGTGCACGCAGACCAGCTCGTGTGTGTATGAGCTGCTCTGTGCCTCGAGAGAGCCGGACGAGTGTCCCGACCCCCAGATCACTGACGTGAGTCTCCGCTGATGGCATTTCACAAGCCAATAACCATAAAACTCTCAGATTTATGAAACATTTTCTGAAATGATGCTGTGATTTCGACAATCCTCAATACTCCGAACACAGCCTAGAAAGGTCAAGCAATAATTTATAACTTTCCTCATTCTCTTTTCCAGTTTTCACAAGTAAAAATCAATAGAAACCTTAATTCATGTTCTAGACACGTGGCTGAATTACTGCTGGGAATACGTTCACTCATTTAGAAAAGTTTGTCTTTTACTGTTGTTTTAGTGAGATTGGTCATCTCTGGTGGTTTTATAATGTGTTTCAGATCACGCCGAGATACGGGCCGCTGAGAGGAGGAATAGCTGTCACTATTAAGGGCTCGAACCTGGGCATCCAGAAGGATGACATTAAGAACATCACAGTGGCTGGAGTGCCGTGCAAACACCTGCAGGAACAATACTCCGTCTCCACCAGGTAACATCCGCAGAAGAGTCGCTCTCCCTGAATAGAGCGCAAAAAAAGTCTATGACTAAATGAATGGATATCATTTTTTTAACATGTGCTATTGAGATGTCTTTTTATTTTCTCTATTTACAGAAAATACATTCTTAAACCCTGATTTGTCATAATTGTCAACAAACGTCAAAATTAAAAAGACCATTAAATATAAATGATTAAATGTATAGATTAAAATAACTACTAATATATAAACATTTATGTATGTTTGTGTGTGTGTATATATATATATATATATATATATATATATATATATATATATATATATATATATATATATATATATATATATATATATATATATATATATATATATATATATATGTGTGCGTGTGTGTGTGTGTGTGTATTGTTAATGTATAATATATTTGTTATATATATGTTAAATATATTTATACACTACAAATATAATCTAAATGAAAGATTATGTATCTAAAATTAAAAAAAAAAAAAATAAATAAAATAAAATGATTGATCGCGATTAATCGGTTCCTAAATAAAACTTTTTGTTTACATAATATGTGTGTGTGTACTGTGTATATTTATTATGTGTATATATAAATACACACACATGCATGTATATATTTATGAAAAAATTTACATGTATATATTAAATATATTTTTATATGATAAAAATTATATGAATATATGTAAATATTGCTATACTATATCCTGTATGTGAGTGTATTTATATATACATAACTGAATATACACTACACACACACATTTATTATGTTATACATTTATAAAATTATATTTATTTGTATATAATTTAATTGTTTTTATTTTTTGTAATAAAACTTCCTTTAAAAAATCCTAGGAAAAACTCCGGTAACAGGGTTGAATTATTGAGCTTGATGAATGCCATCCTTGTTAAAATATTTACAAAAATGGATTGAAATTTTAAATTGTAATAAATAATAATATAATATATTATTTAAATACATTTGTAAATATAGTATATATTAAATATATTAATTGTAATGTTTTATTTCTGTTATTCACGCATTATGAAAATAAATTAATAATTTGCTTTATGAATGTATAAATGTATTAATTTACCACTTTTTACTTACAAAAATGTAATTAATTAATTACTTAATAATTTTCTAAATAATAAATATTTAATAAAATAGTAATTAAACCCCATATTACTACATTTATATATACTTATTATATATACATAAAAAAACAGGGTAACAGGGTTGAGTGTTTGAGCTTGATGAATGCGGTCCACGTTAAAATATTTATAAAAATGGACTAATATTCAAAATTATTAGGAATTAAATATAAGATATTACGAGGTTGTATACTTTTAATTATCAGATAAATTATGTCTGACTTCTGAGGTGGGGACAGGCCAAAATCATGCAGGGAGGGAGGGAGACAATTGATTTGTGTAAAACTATTTTTATGTCATGAAATAGTTGAAAAGTCATATACCGTATCTAATAAATAAACAATAGGATATCTTGATAATTCCAACGTTACTCCAGTATGGCTTCATGTTAGCATTTTCACATTTATACAGGAATAATTAAACAGGTTTGGTTACTGCAATACATCCCAACACTTTTCATGAACTCTCACAAAGTGTGTTCGGTGTTGAACGAGCGCTTTCATAAAATCAAATCCCTGCAGATCTCTGTGCTACCAAATGGCCTGATTTCCAGCGAACGTCCTGTTTGGGAAATCTGGTTCATTCAAAGCTTAATTAAAAAATAATTACCCAGAATTCAAGCATGTCAAAATGCCCCCAAGAAGGATCCAAATAACGTGTTTGGGAAGCTGCTGGAGGTGTCGTATTGTGCTTGAAATATTAAGCGTGCACAAGTTTGTCTTTGTGTTTTCCTCTTGTAGAACAATGTTGGATTTGTAGACGTTTGAAATGCGGGGCATGTTGTGTGGATTTGGGGCTTTTCTCACAGCAGTGTCAGGCTTGTCTGAGTCAGTGATTCTACATCAGGGTTCATCAGCTCTGTTGTGAGCGTTTGTGTTTGAAAAGGATCTTTCACAGGAGAGTTTGGCTTCAGAATGGTTAATAAGCTGTCAGAAGAGTGTGTTTGGGGAGGATGGAGCCAGGTTTCGGGCAACAGAGGACTGGTTCTCTGAGTTGGTCCCTTTTGGACGTAATGGATTTGTAATCTGTGGGACCGGTGTTAATTAACAGCATCTGTTCAGAATCAGCACTGATGTTTCAGGTTGGAAAAGTTGGTCCAGCGCTAACGAATCTGGTCTTTTGCCCATTTTCACCTCGTTCAGAATACATTAGGGTTAAAGGAATGTTCCAGGTTGAATATAGCTGAAGCTTTATCAAAACCATCTATGATTTGGTGTGTGCAGAAAATTATTCCACCTCGCCCTTCAGTCGATAGAAACTATAAGACAGTAATTTATAGATCACGTCATTTTTTAAATACATTTCTAAAAAGGATTAATTAACTAGTTCATTTATATTATCTACACACACACACATATATAATATATATATATATATATATATATATATATATGTGTGTGTGTATGTATGTAAAAATATTTATGTACAGTACAGACCAAAAGTTTGGAAAATTACTATTTTTAATGTTTTTGAAAGAAGTTTCTTCTGTTCATCAAGCCTGCATTTATTTGATCAAAAATACGGAAAAAAACGTAATATTGTGAAATATTATTACAACTTAAAATAATAGTTTTCTATTTGAATATACTTTAAAAAACAATTTATTCCTGTGATGCAAAGCTGAATTTTCAGCATCATTATTCCAGCCTTCAGTGTCACATGTAACATCAGTCGATCACATGATCATTTAGAAATCATTCTAATATTCTGATTTATTATGAGTGATGGAAACAGTTCTGCTGTCTAATATATTTGATGAATAAAAGGTTAAAAAGAACTGCATTTATTTAAAAAAAAATTCTAATAATATATATTCTAATAATATATCTTCTTTACTATCACTTTTTATCAATTAACACATCTTTGCTGAATAAAAGTATTGATTTTATTTTTAAAAAAAGAGAGAAAAAATTACTGACCCCAAATTACTGACCAGTAATGTATATTGTTATTACAAAATATTTATATTTTAAAAACATAGCTTCTTTTTTTTCTTTTTCTTTTTTTTAACTTTATATTCATCAAAGTATCTTAAAGTATCACATGTTCTGAAAAAATATTAAGAGGCAGAACTGTTTCCAACTTTGATAGTGAATCATCATATTAGAATGATTTCTAAAGGATCATGTGATAATGATCCTAAAAATTCAGCTTTGCATCACAGAAATAAATGATAATTTAAAGTATAATAAATTTAAAAACAATTATTTTAAATTTTAATAATATATCACAATATTACATTTTTTTCTGTATTTTTGATCAAATAAATGCAGGCTTGATGAGCAGAAGAAACTTCTTTCAAAAACATTAAAAATAGTCATGTTTCCAAACTTTTGGTCTGTACTGTATATGCATTTAATTATATGTAAATAATATACATGAAATAATAATGCATAATATTTTCAAATAAATTTGTAAATGTATTAATTTACTATTTTATTTATATTGCATATGTAAATAATAATTCAGTTATTAAATGTAATAATTTACTATTTTATTATACATGTATATCTAATAAAATAATTATGTGTATATATGCATTTATTTATATGTAAATATAATTCAATAAATGTATTTACTATTCTATTTATATTAGTTATGTAATATTTTTAATATTTAATTTATATAATTCATATATTAAAATTACATGTAAATAAAATAAACAATAAAATTTGGCTTAAAATATTTGTTTAGTGAATGTCTAAATGTAGTAATTTACATTTAATATACAGTTTAATATTAAAGTATTTATATTATTTATATAAAAACATTTAATTACGGTATATGTATTTGTATTTACGTATTACATGTATTATTTTTTTTTATTTATTTGTTTACCTAAAAAAAATGTTAAAACAAAAAAGCTTAAAATTCTACAAAAGGAAAGTGTAATTTCAGTTTGTAAAAAGTGATTTTCTTGCTTATGAACTATGTAACGCAATATATACAGTATACACTTCTTTTTATTAAAGTAGTAGTTGTATATTTTTCTGGCAGTGTGGTGTGTGAAATCGGCCCGGCCAAAATCGACAAAGCCGGAGAGGTGGAAATCATTGTGGGCAGAGGAAAGAAAGGCATATCCACACATCTGGTCCGCTTCACCTACAGGGTAAGTCACGATTCTACATTACCCAGCATGCACTGCTCACGCAGTAATTGAGTGAAACTCTGCTGCTGTGTGAGTCCACAGGAGCATCTCTCTGCGTGCGTCATGTAATGCTGGGCTGTTCTGTGTGTGGCCGCTGGTCTTATGCTCCTGCAGGCCTCATAATTATCACCGCTGACGGCTTTAGAAGGGTTTATTGCATCAGTTTTCAGGGAGACTGGCTGTCACAGTCGCTCCCGCGGGGAAACGTTGAGGGTGTGTGTTTGTTCGGCACACTCTCGGACAGCACACAGATGCATTTCCTTGGATTATGTAATCATTACAATAGGATGGTAATGCATGGGACGGCTGTCATTGCTGGGTATTTGCAGTTTATGTGCACATTATTACTTCAATATTGCAGTAGATATGATTTATTTGAATGAATAATTAGTTATATCATGTGAAATGGTGTGTGTGATATTATTTCACTAATGTAATATGAGATCTTCGTCTCTGTAGGACCCTGTAGCACAGAGCGTGTCTCCTGAACGAGGTCCTAAAGCAGGAGGAACCATCCTCACTATCGCTGGGGTGGACCTGGACACCGCTTCAAAACAAGACCTTCAAGTCATGGTGGGCGATGTGCCCTGCCGAGTGTGAGTGCATCATGGGAAATGCCGTTTCTGTCATTTTCTTTAGGTTTGCCCTCTTTGGTTCACTTGTGCTCTTCCTGTCTGTCAGTGAGAGCTTTGGAAAGCGGATCACCTGTAAACTGTCGGAGTATCTGGGCGATACGGTTCCGTCGCCTCACCTCACCGTCAGAGTCCAATACGGCAAACACACCACAACCAGCATCAGCACGGCCTTTCAGTTCTCCAGCAACCCCTCTGTGTCCGACCATCAGCCCAGGAGCAGCTTCATCTGGTCAGTTCTGCTCGGTTCCTCACCCACACAGCCAGTACATCATTACGCTTTCATCATTTGTACCCCCATCAATACTGCTTTTTGCTAGACATTATTTAAATAAATATTATTACAATTATTATTATTATTATTATTATTATTATATAATAATTATTATTATTTTGAGATATTTTAATTAATGTAATATGATAACATATATAGTGTTGTATGTGTATAAAAATGATAAAATATAAATAAGCATAAATATGCTAAATATTTTTATTAATTAGTTGTAGAATTTTTGTAATTTTTGTATACTTTAAATATATAGTTCATATCTGATTATATTGTATCATATATATATATATATATATATAATATATATATATATATATATATATATATATATATATATATATACACACACAATTCACACACTCAATTTTAATAATAGATTATATATACATATACATATATATATATATATATATATATATATATATATAATATATATATATATATATATATATATATAAAATCTATTATTATATAAAAATCTATTATTATTGTATATTATATTATATAAATTTACTACATATATAATAAATTATTAATTTATTTTTCTCAATTGCTAAATGTAACATTTACTGTTTTATCATATATGTATATCTAATAAAATAATTGTGTATATATGCATTTATTTATATGTAAATAATATAATTGAAATACATTTGTATATATATTAATTTACTATTTTATTTATATGATTTACACATGTATATGTATACATATTTTTCTGAATTGCTAAATGTAATAATTTACTATTTTACTATATATGTTTATCTAAAATAAATTAACTGTATATATGCACTTATATGTAAATAATTTATGTAAATAAATTTAATCTATTTACTTTGTTTTATTTATATAGCACGTAACTATTTACATTTATTAATTGTATGTGTGTATATGTATTTATACTGCATGTATTTTTATATTATAAAAATTATTATTCTTTTACATAAAAGATATCTAAACAAAAATGTTTCTAATTCTACAAAAGGCAAGTGTAATTTCAGTTTGTAAAAAGTGATTTTTTGGGTTATGAACTATGTAAAACAATATATACAGTAGTTTTGTGGTCCTCAAAAGCATGTCATACTTGTACGATATATTTTCCAGAGATATAGTATAGTTAAAATAGTTTGTATATTTATTTTTATAATTTTTTATTATTATAAAATATAAAATATACATTGTAGTATAATATATATAGAGATATATACACGCCTCAACATTATGTAAACAAGATTATTTTATATTATAATAATTTTATTTTATATAATATACATTTTATTGTACACTGCCCTTCAGCAGTGTAACAACAAGTAAAATATAAAAATATATTACTGTGTATTTCAGTGGTGGCCGAGCAATCCTGGTGCTGGGTTCTGGGTTTGACCTGGTCCAGAAGGCTTCTATCAGGGTGGTGGCGTCGGCTGGAGAATGGTCCACACAGACCGTCCCAGAAGAGGTGAGAAGGAGAAACACCAACAGCGGCTCTCGAGGGAAACATCACTGGCTGTTTGGTTTTCGTTTGATCGGTTCCTCTCGCTTGCACGAATCGCTCGGCTTCTGATTGAAACGATGAGAGCTGCTGCGTTCTGAGGCGCTCAAGTTACGAGACGGAGATTAAACAAGCATTTATCTAACGAAAGACTTGATGAACGCTTCATTTCATCTCTGTTATCTGAGCAGAAGCTTTTGTACTCCAGCCCTTCCTCAAGCGGTCTCAGTGCTTCCATCGCTCTTGCTCCATCTGTCTATCTATCAGATTTTCTGCCCCCACTTTTAGGGACTTTTGCTGCTCCCTCTCAGAATATCAATAGATTTCCCAGCTGCAGTGAAATCTGTTCCTCTGTTTTGCTGAGGACTTTCAGTCCATGTCATGGTTGGACATTAACGGGGGCTTCTGGGGAAAAAAATGCCAACAAAAATGCCAAATAAATTTTAGATAAAGGGACAAAAATGGCCCTTGCCACAGTTTAAATAAATATATTACTGCTGATGCAATTAAATTCAAATGTGAAAAATTATTGAAAAGTGTCACTTTGTGTAATTAGGAGCCCAGCCTCAAGTGATCTATCTGTTATATCTTTGTTATATCTGTATCTTCTTCTTCTTCCGCTCTTCAAGTCTATGGCAGCCCATTGAACTGCTTGTGAGAAAGTTATGAAATTTGCCGCACAGATTGAGAACAGTCTCATCATTCAGCATACCAAATTTTGGAGGCTCTACTCAAACCCTCTAGCGCCACCAATGGGCCAAATCTGCAATCATATTTCTGCTAATAAGTTTTGAAATATAAGGTCTAGAAGCAAAGTTCTTTTTTCATCTGATTTCCTGTCAAAGACAAATACATACTAACATTAAGACGTTAAGAAAAATTTTCAATTTTTGTTTATGATTTCTGAACAGTTGAGCAAAAATCATAAGGTGAGATGCATCAACCGATCAGCCGATAGCCGGTTATCCCTTGTCAGCCAATTTGAGCGTAGGCAATTTTGAATTTTGTTAATAAAATACTGAATATTACGAATGCTTTAGTGTATTGTCTCATAGAAACTGCTTGTGGGAAAGCTATGAAATTTGGTAACAGAAGATAGAAAACCATCTCATCATTAACCACAATGAAGTTTGAGTCTCTAACTCAAACTCTTGTAGCGCCACCAACAGGCCAAAGTTTCACTCATGTTCTGCTAATAACTAGATTGCTCTAAAAGCCAATTCCTTAATGGTTTTGTCTGTTCAAGCGAAATTGGTTAAGTTCGTCTTTAGAGCATTCTAAAAGTTACTTCCGTAAAGTGCATTAATGTATGACAAAGTTGTGCAAAAAATGGACATGAGAACTACATCATAAACAATAAAGTCTAGATATGAATGCATAGAGATCGTTTTGAAGTTTTTGCATAACTTGCATGACTCAGACTAGACCTAGGCATCATGGACCAATGTTTGTCTGTGTAGGCTGAATATGACGTGCTGTCTCAATTTACAGAAGTGATGTTAACACAGTCTCGTATTTTGTCAG
>NW_020526474.1:120000-122493 GCF_003368295.1 Carassius auratus | reverse complement strand
CTCAAACAAACACAAAACATTTGCTTACATTCAATTCATCTGAGATCAGGAGGAGTGTGTTTCCTTCATCAGGTTTGGAGAAATGTAGCAATTGCATCAGTGTCTGAATCAATGGATGCTCTGCAGGAATGGGTGCCGTCAGAATGAGAGTCTGATAAAAAACATCAACAATAATCCACAGCACTCAGTCCACAGTGAACATCTGGAAGAAGACAAAACCTGAAACACACCAGCATAAAGATGATTTTAACTCAAACACATAGAGTCTATAATCCAGAATAAAACACTTGTTGTGTCTCTCCATAATAGTTTAGAATCTGGTTTTAAACGCTGCTTGATCTGTGTGCTGATTTCTCTCCTGATTCAGACAGACACTGTTTCACTGGAGGAAGTGTTATTATGGATTATAGACTCTATGTGTTGAGTTAAAATCATCTTAATGCTGGATGTGTTTCAGGTTTTGTCTTCTCCAGATTTCACTGATGGACTGGAGTGCTGTGGATATGATGTTTTTATCAGACCTCTCATTCTGACGGCACCCATCCACTGAAGAGCATCCGTTGATGAGACACTGATGTAATGCTCAGTGAGAGCTCATGTGTGTCTCCGGTCAAATGACACAAACCTGGTGGCGAGTGATTCAGCAGCGGATCAAAGCCGTAGCACAGTCGTAAAAACGCCAGTAAAAAGATCGGTCCAACATCACACACACCAGCGAAAGCCTGTTTTCACTTAAGATTCTTTTCATGGAGAAACAAACTACTGTTGTGGCCCAAACGCACCTCCGTATACAGTATTAACTCACGACTAACAATCCAAACACATCTCAGTGTGGCATTACTCTGACTGCTCAACAATAAACTGAAAACTTAACTGAACTAATTCGGCAAAACAGCAAAACAGGTTGCATTTTATTTTATCTTTAAAATGTTTTCTTTGGCAACTGTGTTTTAATGAGTCGAGTTCAATAAAATGATGCAGTGCCATATGGGATCCTCAGATGAATAGTTTGGAAAAGGCTTCTTTTTCCTTCCTTTAGGTAAAACCTTTGAATACATTTAGTTTTTTCGTTGTTGAAATTGAATATTTTTTCACAATATAATCAATACTTGTTCACCTCACTTTTTAAACGGGCAAAATAAAAGTTAATTTACTCTATGCTGTAAAATAATTTCAAATTGTCTTAAAAAAAAAGAGCTAAAAAAATTATGTTGAAATTATTTGTTAATTATTTTGATTAAAGTAACTATTTGATTTTTTTATTTATTTATTTACAGTTTTACATTATAGAGTGAAGAACTAATAGATCAGGACATTTTGTGTAATTTTACAGTAAAATGCTATCAGTTTGTGGAGGCAACAAAAGGGCAAACCATCTCATAATCTACAGTAAAAATAATTTAAATATTTTTTTTCTGATAATTTATGCACATTAGAATTTTATGTTATCTATGCTGTTAAATGAATTTTTATTGCACTATTTAAGTGTTACCATTAAATTAGTTTTTTCGTATTTTTGTGCATCTATCTATTGACCCTTTATTTTTAACAGTAAAGTTCTCTCAATCACATTTGCAGGTTTTGCATTATTTTCACAAATTTTTATTATTTTTTTTTAAACACACACAAAAAAATCTAAACACGTTAAACTGAAATCAAATAAGCATAAAAAACTTACACTTTAGTTTAACATACAAAAATTTTAATATAAATAAAGTAAAATAAAATATACATATAAATTAAATAAATAAATACAAATAATAATAAAGTGACGAAACACACAACAAAATGACTAAAACTTTATTATATTAAATCTCAATGATATTAAAATAACTGTGTTTTAAACCCATTCGTATCATATGAATTTGTTTAGAAGTTGGGAACTCATTTTAACCTTCATATTTATGTTTTTTTCTCAAATGTAGAATAACATTGGTGCTGTACGCGTTTGCTAAGGTGTTTTTAACATGTTAGTTTGTTCATTTGACTGCTCGACTGGAGGAATCATTTCGACGAGTTTAGACGAGTTTAGTTCTCAGGGAGAGTAGTTTGTTAGCAAACAGCAGTAAATACAGTTTAGAGTGCTGCTTTGTGTGCATGTGGGATTGATGAAGAGCAAACAGATCATTACCTTCAGCCAGTGTCTTTGTGCTTGTGTTTACCTCCGGAGACTAATGAGCCCATCCTGCAATTCTTCACATAGAGCATCACACACTCCCACACGAGCCGCCACAATGTCCATAATAACGATCAGCGCGTGAGAATAATGTGCAGATACGTCAGAACGTTCCAGGAGCACTGGAAGAACACTAGAGACCCTCATGCATCCTGCGCTCTGTGAACAAGCAGCATTCATACCAGTTTCAAAGAGTCTCTGTGACCTTTTTAAGAACTTGAACGCTTTGTGTTTATTTCTTCATAACTGACCTGCGTGCATGCATTCATGCATGACCAAAAAAAAATAAAAAAGGCACTGAGCCTTGTGCAATGCTC
>NW_020526474.1:107500-117500 GCF_003368295.1 Carassius auratus | reverse complement strand
GTTATGTTGAGAACCTAGCACTAAAAGTTCTTTGTGGAACCAAAACCACAAACTGTTCTTCTGAAGTCTTTCTAATAAAGGTTCTTCTCTAGCATTGATGGTGAACATTCTTGAAGAACATTTAACATTTAACGAAGCTTTCTATTGCAAAAAAGGTGCTTTATAGTGGAAATAGTTGTTAAAATAGAGATGTGTATTGAACCAAAATGGTTTTTTCCAAAAATAAAAATCAGTACGAAAAACCACTTTCATTTTTAAGGGTTCTTCACGGAACCATTGATTCTCATAACAAACCATTATATTTTACAAATATCCTTTCTGACACATCTTACCCTGCCACGATGGAGCGCAGACACTGCAGGATTATGGGTAAAAATCCATTACTCAGTCACATTAACCAACACAAGACTGCTGACTTTCAACCGTGCCTTCGGCTCGACACGAATATACGAACACTGCTAGCCGTAATCACATTGTGTGCAGGTGTTTGTACAGTCGGAGATCTTCAGTGCCGTTACAAAAGGTCCTTCTGTCAGCCAGATGTCCGCCTGCGCAGGAACAAGGAGTTCACGCGTGTCCTTAACCTTAAGAGGAGCTCTAAAAGGTATTGATGGTTTAAAAGGCTTTGAGAAGGTGATCAATATGGAGATTCATTGAGTGGGTCATTAGAGCGTCCCTGCAGTCGTATTACAGCGCTGTTATCAGGAGAGCAGATGTATAATACTGCAGTAAATCCTCTGGATGTGAGCGCAGGCCTTTGTTTAAGATTGCTCTGCGGGAGAAAACGCCGTGCTGATTGCAATCAGCCGAAGATCTGAATGAAAGGTGATTGCGTATTTATTTCTGTGTGCAGTTTTTGGAAGCGTGTGCGCGTCTGAAATGTTCGTTTCCCCCGCTACGGACGGCGAATGCAATGGTGCGGACTTTCATTCATGACTGGGAATAACGATTACTGTCATTTTTGGGATCTTTATGACATGCACACGATTTGAGAAATCACATTCACGCATCAGCTGCGTCAGTGCAACACGCTCCCAACAAAAGGCTTTGGCTTGACTGATGAGCCAATCATGTACAGATTGTTCATGTGTTAATTGTTAATTGTACATGCCTCATTCAAGACTATCTGTAGATGTGAGGACGGCACAGTCATGTGCCATCAAATCAACAAAAGAAGAAATGAAATAATCAACATGAAATCAACTTTTTCATAATCAGAATCTCCTAATTTGGCGTCAAAAATGAGTGGCTTTTTAAAAAATGTGTGTAAATCTCTTGTTATGCCATATTATCACCAAATATCGAATGCAATGTTTTAGCTATCATGTTTTCTTTTCATTAGCAAAGGGTTTTGCTTTTATTTTTGGATCATTTTGGCTCATAAACTGAGGTGCATGAGCTGAGATCCACGAGGCCTACAATCAATCGCCTCCAAAAAGAAATAGAAAACCAGTGGTAATTGACAGAAAACAAGTTGACATAAATAATATTAAAGGGAAGTTTTAGTACTGTAGCATTAACTAGCATTTGTGGGGGCAAAGAAAATCTTCTCTCGGTCGAAATGACCAGAACACAACATGAAGGGTTAAAACCATCTGATTTAAAGAAATAGCTCAAATGCACATCAAAATAGCGTCTACTATTTCCTAAAACCTAAATATTATTACTTTCTAATGGTTGAGTTTGAAAAAATGGTGAGGGAAATCAGTCAACAACGCAAACTCCGAAAATAAACATGATTTCCATTTGAGTTTTATCTTGACTTTCTTATTATTGGAGACTTGTCGGAATAAAAAAATGAGTAGATGTGTCCAAACTTTTGATTAATTTAATCGACGATGCCATGAAGCAACTTTAACATCCATGGAAGCACTAAAGGTTCTTTACAGTGGGTTTTGGATGTTCTTCACTTCTTGACCGAAAGGTTCTTTTGGGAACACAGAATGGTTCTTCAATGAACACTTTTGGAACCTTTATTTTTAAGAGTTTTTGGAAACCTTCAGGACTGAGCTTAGTGAGTCCCAGACCCTTTCTGTGATGGATGAAAAATGGATTCAGACACACTGAAATACAGATAATCAAATGATTCAAATACTCCATAAACGAACAGAGAAGGGACGGATGACGCATAAACCTTTGTAAACAGAGTTCCTGATCACAAGCTGGTCTCCGTTCTCTTTCATCTCGCTGCTTCTCTGTGGAACCTGATCCAGCTCTTGTGTTTCAATATCGTCAGGCCGTGACATTACAAGCACAGGAATATTGGTAGATCTGAGGTTTGAGTAACCGGAGAGGAAAGCAGATCCCACCTTATGATTAATGAGCAGGATGTCAGGACTTTCTCCTAGTGATGATTTATGGAGATTTCTGAAGAAGGCCATCGCTCTGTCTTCAACACAGTGTTTGAAATGCGTACAGACAAATTACGCATGAGTACTGTTGTGTTTCAGTGCAGCACATCTATGATTATGTTAGTGAAGCTGTTAACCTTGATTTCCATTCCACCGATCTGAACACAAACGTCTTGAAATAATAAACCCATTGTGAAAAATGGCCTTAAAGAGCAAGAATGTGCATTAAACAGCCAACAATTAAAAGCAAATCATCCTTATAAATCTTTTTTTCTTGTTCTGTAAACACAAGATACATCTATGTGAGAATCGTCAGCCTTATATACTGTACATACACTACCAGTCAAAAGCGTTTTACTGTTTTTTTTTTTTTTTAAAGAAGTCTCTTCTGCTCACCAAGCCTGAATTAATTTGTTCCCAAATACAGCAAAAGCAGGAATACTGTGAAATATTTTTATCATTTAAAATAACAGATTTTTATTTTAATTTATCTCATTTATTTCTGTGATGCTCCGCTGTATTTTCTGCATCATTCCTCCAGTCTTCAGTGATCTTCAGAAATCATGAATAATATGATGATTTACTGCTCGAGAAACATTTCTGATTATTATCAGTGTTGAACACAGTTGAGTAGAATTTTCAGATGAAAAGGAAATCTTTTGTATCATTATTAAAAATAAAATAAAGATTTTGAATGGTATCGTGCATAATGTTATAAAAGCTTTTTATTTCAGATAAATTCTGATATTTGGATATTTCTATTCATCAAATAATCATGAAAATAAATGTACTCAGGTGTTTTAAACATTAATAATAATAATAATAATACAATTTTGATTTCTGAAGATCATGTCACACTAAAGAATGATGCTGAAAATACATCGGAGCATCACAGAAATAAATTACACTTTAAAATATATTCAAATAGAAAGCAGTTATTTTAAATAGTACAAATATTTCACGTTATTCCTGCGTTTGCTGTGTTTTGGATCAAATAAATGCAGGCTTGGTGAGCAGAAGAGACTTCTTTAAAAAACATTAAAAATCTTACTGTACAACAACTAGTGTGTGTGTGTGTATACATATATACATATATAAATAGATTATTTACTCCGTGAATCAATATATAAAATAATAAAAGAACAAATGTTCTGAAATAATGAACTGTGGAACATAGCATCCAGATCTTACGGATGTTCAGGGTCCTGCAGGAGCGGCACAAAGAGGAAACCAGACACAACATGCTTTAACCATCGCTCTCTTTCCCAGCGTTCCCAGCGTTCCCAGCGTTCCCGACCTGATCATGTGCCACTCCTGAAGTAAGGATGGGATTATTCTCAAGTAACCCTAAACCTCCGCCCATCGACCTCATCTGATAACACGGGCCTGCAGACCTGATGCATTTCTACACGCTCTCCTCATCAGCGCATCTGTGTCTTCATCAAGAGCTTTACTACTCAAAGTGGACAGAGGAAGAGCCTCTGATTTACAGACCATGAGATTCACTGCACTGAAGAACAAGAAAAATCAGGTGTGAGGTTTCATTTGAAACCATTTCCACACAGTAAGTTTCACAAAAAATTACAAACATGAAATTATTCAATTATTTTTAATAAACTTCAAAGAATACTTTTTTGTTTTACAGAGTCTGTAAGAGAGAAGACAATGAAAGCCAGTTTCCACCACAGAATAAAAAGAAGTATATGCAAAATAATATAACAGTATATTTAAAATGTAAATATTTATACATCATATTCATGTACTCTCTTTATGCTATTTGCTATTTTTTGATATTATGCTATTTCATGAGTATAGTTTATTTTACAGGGGGAAATAATTATATACAGTAATTATATATATAAAGACAAATATATGTGGTCCTAAAAACTTTTATTCTCTTTCTCTCTCTGCTGGTCAAATATTTGTTTTTGAAGTTTTTTAAGATAATATATATATATATATATATATATATATATATATATATATATATATATATATATATATATATATATATATTTTCATTTTTTCATTTTTTTCAGCAGAATATATATATATATATATATATATATATATATATTCTGCTCACAGTAATATTCTGAAATATTATTTATTATAAATATTATTATTAAATAATTAATATAATTTAAAATTGAAATATTAAATATTAAACTGTTTTCTATTTTCATATATAAATATGTAAATGATTCCTGTAATGTCATTTAAAATATATTCTAATAGAAAACAGTTATATTATACATTTTTAATTGTAATATTTTTAAATCACATATAGGCACAATATATATTTTAACATAAATAAAATACAAAATATATATAATAAAATATATAATAATTTTTGAAATATCAGAAGCATTGTCATGAGAAAATTTAATTAAGTCAAATGTGTCCAAACTTCAATTTTTAGAGTCGTGTAACTAAGCATGAATTTTATCTGGTACAGTGAATACTTGGTGTAGAAATCATAATAATATATTTGCTTTTTTTCAGAATTTGAGGTGAAATTATTTAGTGTCTTCCATTTATTTTGATGTCGAATATAATTCCTTGTTTCTTTCTCTTAATGTTAAGAGTAATCTGACCCGGAAGTGTCCTCGACAGGTTTGGGGCCAGCAGTGACCTCTATCTCTTTAAGAGATGTTCGCTACAAGGCAACTAAATGCAAAGCAAGCTGGAAAAATGAAAATGAAAACTATTCTCCCCTTCAACCGTCTCCAGAGAGTCTCATATCCTCCAGACATCAGTCGACGAGAGCAGCAGCAAATTAACAGCATGCTCCAAGCATATAAACCTGCAAAACCACACACAAACGTCTACCAATAACCGGAAGGATGAAGGATGGATGTCAGGCCTTGAAAACAGCAGCTCATTTAAACAGTGTGTAAACAAGAGCAACAACAAGCAGGAA
Organism: Carassius auratus; assembly: GCF_003368295.1. Lineage (NCBI taxonomy): Eukaryota > Metazoa > Chordata > Actinopteri > Cypriniformes > Cyprinidae > Carassius > Carassius auratus. The sequence continues at coordinate 112,226 of NW_020526474.1, read as the reverse complement.
AAATCACGCTGTCCCGGAAACCTATTTTCACTAAAGCAAGAGCCAAATGATTGAGATAAAGTACCGCAGTAAACACCCAATAAAATTCACCCGGAGACCATCAAATATAGATAAGAAAGTGTTTTCTTATAAACAAAAATAGAAGGGATCGATGTCTTCCGATCGATTTTCAAACAAGTTTCTGGGTTTTCTTCATCTTGTCAATCAAACTGATAGTCCCACCCCAAACTCAAATGATTGGTTGATTCAGAAGCTGACATGTTGATGAGCAAATATACACCCGATGCACATTCATTACTCATGATCTTGTAGAAAAACACTTGTTTAGCAACACTTCTACTGATACGTATCGAAAAATAATGGCTGTTTTCAAACAGGTTTCCATATGCACACTCACCAGATGCGCATTGTTTTTATTAATCATCCTGTAGATGCAGAGTTTAAAAACATCGTTGTATTTTATATAGAAAGGGTACATCACCGTCTTGGTACAACAAAAGTGATTTCAAGTCAATTGATGTCCTAATAACCACTTCCCAACTCACAAATACAGACTTCCCAGGAGGACGTGAATGCATCAAATGACCTCAAATCAATCTACCGATAAATACATAAAATTGTCACATCACAGACCAGAATCAGAGGTTCATGTATCTGTACAAAACCAGAGTTTACAAAGCAATATATACAGTGGTGTGTGTGTGTGTGTGTGTGTGTGTGTGTGTGTACAGTGCTTGATCAGAAATGCAACTGGATTCAATCTGGTAATGGATTTTGTTTGTTTTATTTACTTTTCCTGTGGTGAAATGCAAATGAAAATAAAGAAAATGTCTCAGATTTGTGCAGAGTTCGACCATGTTGCAAATAAATGTGCTTTCGTATCTTCTTTTGCATTCTCCGTATCTGTAAGTGTTTGAATGATTTTTCTATAACTGTAGCAGAAAGTGCTTTTAAAGTCTGCAAAAGGAAAAGCTGCTTGAGTGATTAAACGCGGGTGGAGGGGTGGAGAGTTGATTTTTCTGTTTTTCTGTTTATTTTAGCCATGCATCATTAAATGCAACCACTAACTTTTATGCACAACTCAGATGGAAACAATTGAAGTCATGTATGATGGTGGAAACAGCGCACAGACTCGAACCCCTGCTGTTCTCAGTCCATAATTATTACTGTTCAGATGGAAACAGAGAAACTGTACAAAAGATTTTTCCCCATGTAACTACAGTGACCCAGTTTCAGGCAAAACACAGAATCCGTGTATCTGACAATACAAGTATTTCACTACATATTTGGACTCATTTCTAGCAAAGTGCAATTAAAAATGAGCCTCCGCTGCTGTAATGGAGAGCAACTCAATCCTGTGATGTGGAACGACTCCTCGCTGTCCCACACCTCAGGGCAGAAGTCATCGTGTAGCTACAATGCAAATATTGTTCATCTAGGTTTCATTGACATTGTTGCCTCACTTAAAAGCCGACATTCGATCTCCTGCGAAGCAGAAGGGTTCAACCTCATCCAGAGGGGCGCGTCACTGCACTTCCAGGATTACAGAGAGCATGGCCCCGGGGTGAGTTAGATTGGGTTGCTTTACCCAGAGGTGTTAAATTCAAAACCGCATTTATTACAGTGAAAACACTTTTCTTTCCACATCTGCTCACTTAACGTTAATTATGGCGCCCCTCCTTCACACTGCTATTATGAGGCTTTAAATTCCCAATTCCTGCAGTCAACTAAGCAGACGTGAACAATAGATGTGTTTCTTTTGGAGACATAAGTGTGGTGAGGTCAAAAACCATTAATTTTTACACAGCGATGATGCGCCATCAATTCGCAAACGTGTAAATGGGTAAACAACGCACAAACAACATGTGAACAATGCTCTGACGATGTGCAAACAATATTTAAACAAAGCGGAAACAACCCAAAAACAACTTGTAAACACAATTTGACAATATGCAAACAACACAAACAACGCACAACAATGCAAAAACAATCAAACAACACACTGACAGCGTGCAAACAACACATAAACAATACTTAAAGGTGCAATGTGTCATATTTACAACTATCTATTTACAAAAATGTTTTCAGAGGTGTATAAAGACCTTACTTAATGAACCGTTATGTTTTTATTGCTATAGATTGAGCTATTTTTATCTACATACACTGAAGGTCCCCTTACATGGAATGGAACAATGCACAAACAACACAAAAACAACACATAAACAATGCACAAACAACATACAAACAATACTTCTACAACGCACAAACAACAGGTAAAAAATGCACACACAAAACAAACAACACATAAACAACACAAACAACATGTAAACAATATGTAAAAATCATGTAAACAGTGCAAAAACAATGCACAGACATCACGTAAACAATTCAGAACAACGCATAAACAATGCACTAATAACATGTAAACAATACGTAAAAAAACCTTAAACAACACGTAAACAATAAGTAAAAACACATAAACAATGCACAAACAATACTTAAAAACACATAAACAACCCACAAACAACACGTAAACAATATGTAAAAAACACATAACGCACAAACAACATGTAAACATAACGTAAAAACACATAAACAACATGTAAACAATATAAAAACAACGCACAAACAACATGTAAACAATACATATCACAAAAACAACATGTAAACAACATATAACATGAAAACAATACATAAACAACACAAACAATGGGCAAACAGCACATAAACAATGCGCAAACAACATGTGAACAATACATATCATGAAAACAACACAAACAAAATGTAAAAAACACAAACAACATGTAAACAATAGATAACATGAAAAAACCAAAACAAACAATTGGCAAACAACAGATAATACACATACAACATGTAAATAATACATATCATGAAAACAACACAAACAACACGTAAACAACACATAAACAATGCACAAAACACGTAAATAAAACATAACATGAAAACAATACAAACAATGCACAAACAACACATAAACAACGTGCAAATAACGTTAACAACAGGTAAGCTGTGCAAACAACGCTTTGACAAAGTGTACACAATGAATAGTTGATGTGTTGTTTACGTGTTAAAATAAAAATGTAAAAACATGATTTATTTTGTACCTTTCTGGCATCCCATAGAAGTGGGGAACTGTAAAAATAGATAGTGTTTCAGTAGTCACAGAGAAAATTGTAAACAAAATACTCTCTCTCTCTCTCTCTCTCTCTCTCAAAAAAAAAAGATATTCACAAAACACTGAGAAAGAGCGACACCATGATTCGAGTCTGCTGGAGTTTGAAACACAGTGGCACAATTTAGAAAGACTGCTCACATGCGTTTCATGGACGATTATCATCAGAGGCGTTTACTGAAGCACAGTGCATTTGTCATCCTGCAGCGTTTATCCTCCAATTATTGGTGTTGTTGAGGAGAGTAAAGTGCTGTTACTTTACCAAAAGATCAGACGCATCATTTTCACCTGCTGGAGCAGAAAACAGGTGAGAAACTCCCACAGACACACACTGAAGAAGCAAACTGATCAATATTAAAATCTTGTTACATTTTAGAAGTCCAGATAAATATTCTTATTCTATTCTCTCACACTCCTCCTTATATGAGTTTACATCTTTTTTGGTTTAGTTTTGATGCACATAGTTAAGCCAGTGTGAGTTTCTATCTAGCGTCCTCATGCAGCGCTGCAGTCTCAGGAAATTCTAGATGGAGTCGGTGTAATCGACGTGGAGCAAACACTGATTTAGTGTCTCCAGGGAGGAGAGCTTGAGGACGGAGGTTAAAGTCTGGTTTTAAACGGGTCTCTTTAAATGGAGTCTAACCCTCAGGTGAGATCTGTGGGGAACGACTGAAGCTTCACAAGCCGCAGAAAGAGAAACATACACTAGTGTTCAAAATTTTAAAGTAGTCTGCATCACCAAGGCTGCATTTATTTGATCAAAAATACAGTAAAATAGTTAAATATTATTATAATTTAGAATAACTGTTTTCTGTGTGAATCTGTGTTAAAGTGTAATTTATTTCTGTGATGCTCCGCTGTATTTTCAGCATCATTCCTCCAGTCTTCAGTGTCACATGATTTTCAGAAATCATGAAAATAGATTATAAATGTCTTAACCGTCTCTTTTCATTCTTCTAATGCATACTTGATGAATAAAAGTATTGATTTCTTCCCAAAAAAAAAAAAAACTTTAGAACGGTGGTGTATAATTTTACAAAAGATTTCCATTTCAAATAAATGCTGTTCTTTTGAACTTTCTATTGATCTGTGAATCCTGAGAAATAAAATGCATCACAGTTTCCACACAAATATCATGCAGCACAACTGTGTTCAACACTGATAATAATCAGAAATGTGTCTCGAGCAGTAAATCATCACGTTACGAGCCGCACTAATCCAGAGATCTCATGAATCGTCTCGCAGGAGAACAGTAGCTGCCGAACACTATAATTACGCAGCACTTCAAGCAGTGACGACTGTCAGTTCAGTGGGATTTCTCTGATGATTCATTAGCTAAAGAACCAAACCGGCCTGAACCTGCACGTCCAGCTCGTTCTGTGAGTTTTGTGGTAATCCTAGAAGGCAGAACAGAGCATTTTTCTCTTGTGGTTAAAGGTGTAATGGTCCCATCAGTCTGAAAGCACTTCATTTTCATTCCTTCTCTGAACACCTGGAGTGTGTTTTTTGAGAAGGGCATCACTTGTGCGAACA
>NW_020526474.1:0-100000 GCF_003368295.1 Carassius auratus | reverse complement strand
AACTAAAATACGGCTGTGGAAGCCATGGTGCATTGCTGATGTGTCTGTTATCTCTCTGTTTATGGACATGAACGAAGGGCAAATGTGTCACAAGATGCTCCGAACAAAAGATCATTACAAAACCGGCAGGCTGGACCCGGCTCCTGCTCATCTATAATTCATCATTTAATTTAATCAGAAAGGCCGACCTCTGCAGAGGAAATAACGCCTCATACCTCACACCCTAACTGAGCTAATAAAGAGCATGCTGGGATACGAGAGCGCCGGCCTCAGACATCAACAGTTCAGACGCAGGATACTGAGAAACACACGATTTTAACAAGCTGTGTGTTCCTCACACCGATGTGCTTCTGAATATTTATAGAGGCATTAAAGCCACATCAGAAATGAGCTACAGTAGAACCATCTCGGAGATTATTGTCATTCTCACACCAAACACACAAGGCTATGGGAACCCCCAATAAAATCATTAAAAAGGTCATTACGACTTTTTACAAATCTGAAATGTGAGGGAAAAGAAAAAAAGAGAGAAAAAAGTTACAATTGTGACACCTCTCAGAATTGCATATTCATATTTAAATGCATGAAAATATAGAATTATGAGAAAAATGACAGGATGTGGAATATGAATTTAGAATTGCAAGACAAAATGTCTTAATCTTACAATAAAAAGAAAAAGAATTGTGTCAAATTCTGAATTGATACAATCGATCATTTGTGACAAACTGAGGGAAAAACATTTGAAATGTGATATATTTATAAACTCAAAATCTCAACACAATTCTGAGAGGAAAGACAGAATTGTGTGATATAAACTCGCAGTTCTGAAATTCACTTTTAGTTGCTTTGGACTTTTTCTGGTCTTCCATGGAAGACACTTGACCAACGATATACAGAGATAGAAATCCCACAGTAGTGCAGTACATTAGCACTGCAACATTCACCTCACAACGGTTGTACATAAAACATGATGCTGATCAAATTGCAGTTACGATTATTAAATCAACAAGACACCATAAAAGCCCCTCGTTCTCTCTCAAAGGCTCAGACTGTTACTGTAAGTGAATGCACTGAATGAAGCTCACCTTTCTTCTGAGGATCTTTTTCATCATACGCCACACACTTCTGTGTTGGGAAGTATGACAATATCCACACGGACAGCATTTCATTCGATCACATCACGACAGAAACATCTGAGTCTCTAGATTCAGCAGATATTATCTGGATTTACTGACGGAGATTACTGGCATTATGAGACAAACGCAGAAGGCTATCGAAGCCTGCCTCCAAATCATAAAGGCAACTAACATTTCACAATTTAGACTTTTATCTTGCAATTCTGAGAAAAATAAATAAATCAGAATTGTAAGACATAAACTCAAAGATGCAAGAAACTGTAAATTCTGAGTTTAAAAATATAATTGTGAGATATAAACTCAAAAGCTGACATTTTTCTTGCAAAACTGAGTTTATGTCAGTTCTTCCAATAATTTTGCAATTCTATGCAATTCTTACTTTATTTTATTTTCTATTTATATCTTGCAAATCTGACATTTTTTTATCTCACAATAAAAGTTGAGCTTTATTTTTTAAAAAGGTTTTATCATCATTTTTTCTTCTTAGTTCACATCGCACAGTTCTGGATTATCTGAATTATGAGATAAAGTCATAATTACATTTCATATCTCCAAGCCACAGTATGCAGAGACAAATATTGCAGTAAAACATAAGCAATGCCACATGCATTTCATAAGGCAGATCAAATTGCAGTTGTGCTCATTAAGATCAACATAACACCATATTGACTCTTATGTCATTATGCTCTAAAAGTCTTCTCAAAATAGCTCTCAAATGTAATTTGTGTATGTGCATATTCAGACCTGTGATCTGAGCAGGTTTGATGTCGAATGGCATTAGTTTGACGGATCAGTGAGATGCCAGTTTTAAGATCTGAGAGATGATGTGTGAGTCATGGAGGACTCTTGATGTGGCTTTTCACCTTATATCTGCTTTTGTGATCTACAGAAAACAGAAAATCATTCAGGTGTTGTTGACCTGTATAAAGAAATATTTCACCCAAAAATGAAATTGTCCTCCGGCTGTACAAGATCAGGATGAGTTTGTTTCTTCATTAGGTTTGCAGAAATGTAGCATTGCATCAGTGTCTCATCAGTGGATGCTCTGCAGTGAATGGGTGCCGTCAGAATGAGAGTCTGATAAAAACATCACAATAATCCACAGCACTCCAGTCCATCAGTGAACATCTGGAGAAGACAAAACCTGAAACACATCCAGCATTAAGATGATTTTAACTCAGTCTATAATCTATAAACACTGCTTGATCTGTGCAGATTTCTCTCCTGATTCAGACCAGAACACTTTTTCACTGGAGGAAGTGTTATTATGTATTGTAGACTCTATGTGTTTGAGTTAAAATCATCTTAATGCTGGATGTGTTTCAGGTTTTGTCTTCTCCAGATGTTCTCTGATGGACTGGAGTGCTGTGGATTATTGTGATGTTTTTATCAGACTCTCATTCTGACGGCACCCATTCACTGCAGAGCATCCATTGATGAGACACTGATGCAATGCTGCATTTCTACAAACCTGATGAAGAAACAAACTCATCCTGATCTCAGATGAACTGAGGCTGAGCACATTTCCATCAGATTTTTACATTTTTGAGTGCAATATTCTAGAATCTAAGAGAGGCTGGTGCTTGAAAGGAATTGTGTTTAAAAGAGGCCACATAACGATGTTTAACATTCTGCTCTGACATTTCTGATTAGTTAAAGTTCACTTTGGGAGGAAACAGGAGGCTTTTCAGCAGAATTTGGAGCGCTTCAAAAGTTTAACAAAACACACAGGATTCAGACAGAGAGAGAGAGAGAGAGAGAGAGAGAGAGCAAACAGTCTGGAGAAAAAGAGACTTTGTCAGAAACGATGACTGGTGTCTTTGATCTTCCTCTCTGAGCACCGCAGGACGACTATCGATTGTGCAGCGGAGCTACGGAGGAAACGTATGACATCGGCTCCAGGCCATCACTGAGTGACAGACAGAGCGGATCAGGACGACCTCGACACACACACACACACACACACGCAGGGGGATACGCCTGAGATCAGGCCGCCGCAGATGGAGGATCTGCAGAACACCAGAGTCTGAGAAGAGCTTCAGGCTGTAATTAAGAGCGCCGCCGTCACTAATGCAGCGCTACAAACTCACACTCCGTCTGTGCAAACCAAAACCAAACTCAAACCCAACTTCTGGAAACTAGCTGCACGATGTGTGATGCTGTATCCCACAATGCAATGCTCTTGACCTGAAATGAATAGCTAATTACTAATCAATGAAAAATCCATAAAAGAACACGCAGAGGTCCACATTTCACAAAACAAACAAAATAAAACAGCATATGAAACAGAATGCAAACATTTCAAATAGTAGTGTGCATCATTGTTGACCTCATTAGCGGCTTTCAGTGATAAAAGCCAGCTGAACTCGATCTAAACCCGGTTGGATTTGTTTGGTTTTGTTCCTTCTCGTCTCAAAGACCATCCAGCATCACGAAGCGCTTGAATGCAGACTCTTTCCTTTTCAGAAACCAGAAAGCGCTTTATTGTCAAATATGTTTCCAGACATTTTCAGAGAGTTCTGAACATTTCACTATTTTTAACATGAGTGAGGAACGAGCCGGCACTTTCAAATAAAATGCAACCATTTAAACGTATTTTTCTATTAAGGACTAATAGTACATGTAATGTGAGCATACTGTATATGAACTACTGAAGAATCCTGTCTGGAGCGCTCTAAGCATTATGTTCCTCAACAGTGGTGTAAAAACAGACGTTTCTGTTTCTGTCCGAAGCTCTTGAGAGCGCTGAATCCTGAAGTGTGTCTCTCTCTGGTTGGGCTCCAGGGCTCGACTGATAAGACACCATCAGCAGAAAGACGACAAGAGCTGCATCTCGCTTCTGAATGTGGAGCAGATGGTTGGCATAATGAGCAGCTTTAGAATAATGACGAAACGGAGGAGCTGAAGGACTGAACCGTGACGGCCTGTGTAACGCTCAAACACAACAGGACAATTACAAGAGCTCACACACACACACACACACACAAACACATGCATGTGTATTAACAAAACATGTTTTAACAAATGAAGTCTGGAGAGCGACATTCGTCTCAATAGCGGTTGCGCAACTTGTGCATGATGTCGACTTTCAGATGCAGGTTTATTTTTCAGCCAATCAACTGAGCTGTAAATATCATGTGACTAATGACTCCAGAATTGCAGGAAAATGACACCGTGACAACATTTAATATTTACTATTAGAAATTCACATTTGACGGTAGTTTGCATTTGGATGCTCGTGTAAATGTACGTTCATTATCATAAACAGTAACAAGTGTAAAAACTGTAACAGCGTCATTTTTATATGGTGAGACGTAATTATTCAGACTGTTTAGGTATTCAAATTAACCCTTGGTCTTCCGTGGTAGCATACATTTAGATCAAGATAAAACGCATGTTGCACCTCAATACCACAGTAAAAATACAACTATATTGCTTCTAGGTATGTGTATGAAAAATAGTTCATTTAGTGCAGAAATGTTATAGCTTAATCACAAAAAAATACTGTAATTATATTCCATTACTCCTTTAGTACATTTAATGCATGTCTACATTAATAATATAATAGAATTGGATTTGAATATCCCACATTTCTGCCACTATACCATGATGCAGTCAGTGTAGCATTCTCTCTTATCTCAGGCTTTTTCAGACATTAAACACGTTCTCCTCCTGCTTCAGTCTGTGTCCTTCTCCATCAGATCAGAGCTGCTCGTCTCATTCCTCGTGCCACATGTTCTCCATCTAAACCTCCAGTACAGTATGTATGATTGATCAACTCTCAAATGAGACCCGGAGGGAGTGAATCAGTTAAGACAGAAGCAGACTGATGAAGTACAAGCTGAAAGAGGTCAGTGAAAATATAACGCGCTCTATAACCTCTAATCTATTAATAAACACATTTTACTGGGACAAAACGGTCAAACAACCACAACAAAAAATAAATAAAATAAATACATAAAATAAAATATCATTAAATGTCATCATTTAATCATTTTAATTTTAACTATTCATGTTAATTACGACAAAAAAAAAAAAAAAAAAAAAAAAAAAAACACTGTATGAATGCTAATAAGAAGACTATAATATATTTTCAGCTTTACATAAAGAGCTGGGTGGTAATTTAATTATATTTTGCGATGACATTTACTTTAAAAAAGTCATGCATTTGAGGTTTGCTGTGTCTTAAAAGCATCCACATAAAGTTAGATAAAATCTAAATACAACTTTATATGAATAGCTGTGTAATAATACAGGTGCATTTGCCACAAAATTATTAAATTAGAAAAATAAAAAAAAAATTCGGCCAATTCAAATTTGGTGTATAGTAAATCATTTTACGTGAGTGTACTGTATGCATGCGAATGATGTTCGTTACAATATATATCCAACTTTATATTATTGCAAAGCTATAGTAATATTTTGCAACGAAATAAATAAAAAATTGAGGGAACGAATTAGTAAATTTTGCACATGATTTAGCCTAATATTTTTTCCTGCATGTCGTGTGGGGCTCTGTAAACTTTATATAAACAGCTGTGCAATAATTTAGTTACATTTTGCAGTGACATTATATATATATATATATATATATATATATATATATATATATATATATATATATATATATATATATATATATATATATACACACACACACACACACACACACACACACACACACACACACAGTATATATAGCTTTATGTGATTTAACTATATCCATGTGAATAAAGTTGGATAAAATTTATATCCAACTTTATATAAAATATCTGGCTGATAAATAAGTTACATTTTGTGATGAAATAAAAAGGACAGTTTGAGATTTGCTATATAGTATATATCACTATATACTATATATTCAACTTCACATAAAGTGCTGTGTGATAATTTTACAACAAAATGTATATACAGTAGCATATATTGCTTTACGTAAATTGTATGCAAATTGCAAAATTGCTAATAATATAATTGTAATTATGTAATATACATATCCAGCTTAATATAAAGAGCTGGGCAAAAATGTACTTATATTTTGCAATTTAAAAAAAGTACAGTATATACAGTATATTCTGCTTTCTGTGCGTGTAAAGTGTTGTTAGCAGTCGCCGACCTGCAGTTATTCTAAGATGATCTATTAGCAGGTCTGTGGCAGAACTCAGTGCAGGACAGGTATTAATCAGAGCTGTAAGAAAAGCATTTTACTGTGGCATTTAGGATTCCAGCCCCTGAATAATGAGGAATAATGTAGTGGTACAATAGTCCAGCGGGTTTCTGATGATCTCTGGCAGGAAGTAGCCAAGCGCTCTGGAAGAGACAGTGATTAATGATGCAGCACAGTGTAGCGGTGTAGAGGAGTTTTAACTGATGCTTGCAGTATTCACTAATGAACTGTGAGTTGGCAGATGAAGTTTTGGGGGAAATGGGTCGTGGGCATGTGTGATGAATACAGCAGAACAGATGGAGGTTTGTTATCGCCTCTTTTCTCGAGAACTGTATCCTTGGAAACTGTGTGGGCTGTGTCACATTCCAACAGTGCGCCGCAGTAAACAGTGAGAAGAACAACACTCATCACTAATGTGGCCTTAACGGCAAACACACCCAAACAACACAATGTACATTTAATACAGAAACACAGACCAGCAGGCTTTGGGGAATTTCACTAGTTTTTATTATTTTTGTTAGTAACATTACAAGTAACGTTATATAATCCGATTACTCTTTGAAGTAACTAGTGAAGTAGCAAATTACTTTAAAATGTGCAACAAAATGTTGCTTTTTTAAATAAGTAATACAAGTTACTTTAGTTTAAAAAATACTTTAGTTAAACCACATTTTTTGGATTTATTGTTCATATAAGTGTTAATGTTATTCATTTAATATTTTGTTTTGTTAGCAAGGTAAGCCAATGTCAGAAATAGTATCTCAAAAGTAATCTAACACACTACTTTCCCCAAAGTACACAATTAGTTACTTTTTTAGCGAGTAAAGCAATATTGTAATGCATTACTTTTACAATACAATACAATACACCTTTATTGTCAACCATGGTTGAAATCTGTCTTTTTAAAAGTAACTTTCCGCAAAACTGTCTTGGAACTTGGAAAAAAAACTAAACAAAATAAACATGCGGTCTACTTCAAACTTAATACTACTTTAAATTTCAAGCCTATTTTAATCTTAAATGCTTGTCACGATCATTAGCTGGAGTGCCCACGAACTTCAGTAGAGGGCACTCCACTCAGGACCATTCCACCCATCAACCACCAGATGTCACCATATCACTTGGACACTAGCACCTCTCTGCTGTTGCACCACACCCAAACTACATCTCCCATGAGCCTCTGCATTACAATCACCTTGCCACACCTGCACCTCATTCATCAGCCAATTTCCTTGCCACACCTGCACCTCATTTACAAACACATAAAAGCAGCACAATCACTCTCACTCACGGCGAAGTCTTTTTTTTTTTTTTTTTTTTAGCCTGTCTGACATTTCCGAGCATTTTTCCTAGTGTTTGTTCTCCCTCGGTATGATCCTGGTTGTTTATACCGACTCTGATTCTCTGCTGCCTGCCCTAATCTCTGCTTGTTAACGTTAATGATTCTGGATATCCCTAACACACCTGACGCCGTTCCTGATTTCTGCCTGCATGACCATTCTCTCAATAAAATTCTGCACATGGATCCGAACGCCTCTGACTCCTTGTTACAGCTTCATACTTCAATGTTTTAAATCTAGTTTTATAAAAAAACTACTCTAAATTTAAAACTTTTAAAACCACGTAAAACCTTCAAACATCAAGGTATACAGTTTACTTCAATCCTTTTAAACTATACTTAAAACTTAAAAGCTTCAATCTGCAAGCTATTACAGTACCTAAAACTATCAAATCTACCTCAAACTGAAAACCTTTAAAACGTCAAGCATTTAAAACAATGTTAAAACATTAAAACCCAATGTTAAGCAACTTAATCTACTTCATTCTTAAAGCTGTTTTTTAAAAATACTTCAAACTGTTAAATCAATGTATAACTTAAAACCTTCAAAATGTCAAGATTTTTTAAACAATTTTAAACTTCAGCATCAAGCTCTTAAATCTACTTCAAACAAAAACCCTTTTAAAACTACTTTTAAAAATAAACTTTTCTCAAGCCTACAAAGTTTGTTTTGGCAAACACTTTCGTAGTTTGTTTTGCATTTGTTTAATAGGTTTTAATTAAATTTTTATCTCAGGAAAATTCTGCATTTTATTTCGCTTTAGTATTAGTTTTGTTTTTCGTCCTTTACACAACTCCACCATCTGCCTCTAATAGTCCAACAAACACTTTATCAGTTTAATCATTTATACTTTATAAAGTTCAGAGTTAAACCCAGAACACGTTATAAAAATTAAATCCAGTGCCGATAGAAATGGACTACTTGGAATAGTTTTTGTAAACAATAACTGTAATCTGTGTTCTGACCATGATTGACAGATGAATTATGCAAGAATACTTACAAGACTTTTACCAAGTTTCTTAATGATCCTCATTTCACTCAAACAATCAAATCCCTCGCGCTTTCTCTGAACTGTGTGCTGACCGCTAACCCAAACCTCGTTTGCATTTACTGGTGAACGGATAGTTTGCATTAATATTAGATAATTTTCCATCAGATTTCATTGTCTTCTACAGTAGCGCCAGATGTTTTCTTCTCTTGCACGTTTATGGAAATGAGACGCTGGCCTTTTGCCATCGGAATTGTAAATGTGTTTATCGTGCTTATCAATTAGCTGCGTCTCGAGTGAAGAGAGACAGGTGGGAATACAGCTGCAGACAGACAGGAAATAATACCAGCCATTACTGAGGCTAATATTCAGAGTCTTACCTCACACACACACACACACACACACATGTCTCTCGTCTCCTATAATCCAATACAGTCGAAGTGCACTCAGGCAGAGAGTGCTGCAAACGCACAGCAAGATAAACCCATTCCATTAAAAAGACATGTTTTTCTGCATGTAGTCTCTGTCAAAACAACTAAAATAGAGAGTTGCAGCGGCCTTGCTATTTATTTTCCTCTGCGTAAGATCGATGGGACGCTAGCACTTTAGTGGAGCCTCAGAATTCAGTTTAAAGACGGGTCGCCTTGAGCTTCTGCATTACAATGCAATCTAATGATTTTCCATTACTGCTGTGCTTTTATTTGCACAGTGGACGTATAATTAAGCAAACAGAAACGTTTAATGGATATCTCAGATGTAAAGACACACAGCACAGTCTCCTCGGCCTTCGCTATCGATGAATGCAGAATGTTTTACTTTGAACAAGCTGAAGGCTGTAACGAAGATCTGAATGCATTCATCGTCACACACTGTTTTTATAAAGCTTTATGAGTTTGGAAAAACATTTTAAAATGTTCTATTTGATAGATGGATGGATGGAGAGATAGGTAAAAAAACAATAGATACAATGATAGAACAACAGACAGATAAAAAAGAATGATATACAACAATAGAAAGAATGATGGATGGATGGACACCGACAGCAGTCTTCCAAACTTCACGGCAGAAAAACTCATGTCTGGAAGTTATGTTTCTGTCATTTATTTTTACCAGAAAGCTGAATTACAGCACATTATTTTGTTTTATCACCTTCATTTCTCAGCGTTTAATAATGAAAGGCGCAGGTAACTCTGAGTCCAGCTCTCGGGCATCTTCACATCATCTCAATGGCTGTGTTTGGATCATCAGAGAGGAATATTCTCGTGGGACGTATTAAACATCACTGGAAATCATTTGATACAGTATGTTGAACGATGGTACAAAGGAAACGTTCCCATACGAGCGATCACAGCACTCCATCATAAAGCCATATGCTACAATATGAGTAAGTACACTGAGAACTTCATCAATATGCAAGCGTGCAGCACCGCAGGACCGGACCTTTAATCCATACACCGCTCCATTAGCTAATAAAACATCATTTCAGACGAGCAGAAGCTCATTTATCACCAGTCCAGATGATTTCCACTCGTATTATTTATCATCCATCCATTCCTTCACATGCTGGCCGGATCGCTCACTCCCAGTGGATGCGACTAAGGCCTCAAACTGGAGAAAATCCACAAACTGGCTTCGTGACTAAACCAGATAATGATTTGGCCCAGATTAAGCGAATGTACAGCGTGCCAATTCAATTTCGGCCACCGAGAAGTCATCTCCCCCTCTGGTCCTCACTAGGATCACGGCTGAAGATGATATAAGGCCTTCTTATGCTGAGCTAAGTGTGTGGAGAGCGTATCAGTGCTACAGCTGGCGTCCCGCAGAAGCCCAGCATCTGATCGCAGTCGAGTGTGATCCAACAGAGAGACATGATCGCAGTAGCTGCTGTTCTCTACACAGATAAACAACGCCAATTCAGACTTGTGAGGAAGTAGACATGAAATTAATGTCAATTCATAAAGTGGTCATTTTTCCATCCATCGATCCATCCACCAATCCATCCATCCAACCATCCATCCGTCCATCCATCCATCCATCCATCCATCCATCCATCCAACCATCCATCGATCCATCCACCAATCCATCCATCCAACCATCCATCCATCCATCCACCAATCCATCCATCCATCTAACCATCCATCCGTCCATCCATCGATCCAACCATCCATCGATCCATCCACCAATCCATCCATCCAACCATCCATCCATCCATCCATCCACCAATACATCCATCCATCCAACCATCCATCCGTTCATCCAACCATCCATCCATCCATCCATCCATCCATCCATCCATCCATCCAACCACCAATCCATCCATCCAACCAACCATCCATCCAACCAACCATCCATCCATCCATCCATCCAACCATCCATCCATCCATCCATCCAACCATCCATCCATCCATCCATCCAACCAACCATCCATCCAACCAACCAACCAACCATCCATCCATCCATCCATCCATCCAACCATCCATCCATCCATCCATCCACCAATACATCCATCCATCCAACCATCCATCCGTTCATCCAACCATCAATCCATCCATCCATCCAACCATCCATCCATCGATCCATCCACCAATCCATCCATCCAACCATCCATCCATCCATCCACCAATCCATCCATCCATCCAACCATCCATCCATCCATCCATCCAACCATCCATCCATCCATCCATCCATCCAACCAACCATCCAATCATCCATCCAACCATCCATCCATCCATCCATCCAATCATCCATCCAACCATCCATCAATCCATCCACCAATCCATCCATCCATCCAACCAACCATCCATTGAACCAACCATCCATCCAACCAACCATCCATCCATCCAACCATCGATCCATCCACCAATCTATCCACCAATCCATCCATCCATTCAACCATCCATCCGTCCATCCATCCATCCATCCATCCAACCATCCATCGATCCATCCATCCATCCATCCATCCATCCATCCATCCATCCATCCATCTGGATGCTGTTATCCAAAGCAACTTAACAAAAGATCAAGTAATTGAAAGTAATGCTGAGGTAATGTTACTGAAATGTAAAATAGCTGAAACAAAATAAGTTGAAGTTGAGGGAGAAAAATTACTAAAACTGAAATAAAATTAAGCTGTTCAGAAATATAGAAAATAGTAACTAGAACTGAAATTACAAAGAAAACTGAAAATGCACAAATAAAAGCCATTTGATTAATTAATAATTAATCATTTGCAAGGCAAAAAATACACAAATAAATGATCTGTGATGCATCATAAGCAGACTGGAAAATCTACTACATCTCTAGACATAAAAATACCCATAAAACTATCAGCTTCCAAAACTATTTTTAACTTTTATACAAGGTTTTATAAGTCCAACGACAAAGTACAATAAACTTTCCTTTTAGAGTTTACAGCAAAACTGCTTCTCAATATTAGTCTAAAACATTAATAATCCTGATGTTTAGCTCACAGTGATAACTTTCTCCTCCGTATCTGATCTATTGTGTTGAGGTCTTCTGTGGGACTCACGAGGAACACAGCCAACTCTCCAATTACTGCTAATGAGTCTGACCACAGCAGAGCCGCTCAGAGCATCACCAATAAACTGTTGTGATTAAACAGAGGACCGGAGGAACATTAGATTTAGCGTCTCTGAAGGAGGTTTTGTGTGGACGGATTTCACTTGTGCTGGACGTCCGTTATGTGTGAAACACTTGATCACAAACAAAATGATTATATCACAGATGTTTAGAGTGAAAAACAACAGCAACCTTCTGAACCAACTGGGAAGAGTCATTATCTTTAAATAGCAGCTCGCTGGACATTTAGTAATGATGCTGCACGCTCCAGAACAAATTACAGTAACTTAACCGTACTCGCGAGTTCACAAAACCTCAAGATTGTTTTCTTGACATCAAACAGCATAAAAAGTTACATTAGTTTACCATACAGAGATGTTTTTACTTGTTCTGAATGTTAAAACTGCTGTTAACCTGCTGATCATTTAGTTGATACAGTCGAATATTATGGTTTATTCAGACATGGACCTTTTTTACACTGTGCAAACACTGAATATATGCACTAATGTAATGTGTACTAAAGGTAAAGGCAATAAATATAAATAAAAAATAAAGGAAGAAATTAAAAAAATAATAAAAACATATTTATAAATAAATATGTATAGCTAAAGATTTATAAATAAAAGAATAGAGCTTAAATAAAATAAAACCAATGTTGCAATTGAAATAAAAAAAGCACATAAAATTATAAAACTTAAACTACACCTAAATAAAATATTAATTAAATATTAAAGTCAATATAAAATATTAATTAAATATTTAAAGAATATATAATATAGTACAGTATATAAATTATACTAAAAAATGGAAACGAATATAAGCAATATTTTATTTGCACTAAAAGAAAAAATATTAACTAAAATTAAAAAGCTTTGCAAATATATTTTTTAAAAAGCCTAAAAATCGAATAAAATTAATGAATAAATGTGAAATATATATATATATATATATATATATATATATATATATATATATATATATATATATATATATATATATATATATATATAAAGACATATATAAATACAACTGAAATGAAAAATGTAAGCTGAAGTGCTAAAATTACTCAAATAAAAACAAATTAAAATGATATGAAAATAAATATAAAAAGACAAAATCACATGAAATTACTTTAACTAAAATTTGAATGAACTACTAAAACTAAAATAATGCAATACTGAAATAACAGTGAATAGAAATAATGTGTTATTTGTACCACAGTAAAATATCTGAGCAATGGTAGGTGCAAGAAAACAGCTTTTGCCAACAAGGTTGTTTTTGGTATAAAAGAGATTTTCAGGTGACACCCTCATGATGAGGAGTTATGAGGAAGAACGACAAACGTCATCATCAATCGTATTAATGCGAGGCCTCTGTCTCCTCAGCATCACAACAGTCAATAGAAACCAAGTTACGTTACCCATGGTGCTTCTCAAGGGGAGCGTAATTGGAGGCGATGGTGATTGTGATTGATGTTCACGCTGACTGAATCTGACCCTGCTGATGATATGTGGCCACATCCACAGCTGTCATCTCCATCACGTGAACCTCGTGTCAGTCAAATACACTGCAGAGAAAAAGCAGAGGTTTCTGTGAACATAACTGGTCACAGTGGTTTGTAGAAATGTAGCATTGCATCAGTGTCTCATCAACGGATGCTCTGCAGTGAATGGGTGCCGTCAGAATGAGAGTCTGATAAAAACATCACAATAATCCACAGCACTCCAGTCCATCAGTGAACATCTGGAGAAGACAAAACCTGAAACAAATCCAGCATTAAGATGATTTTAACTCAAACACATAGAGTCTATAATCCAGAATAACACTTCCTCCAGTGAAAAAGTGCATTTGGACTCTCATTCTGACGGCACCCATTCACTGCAGAGCATCCATTGATGAGACACTGATGCAATGCTACATTTCTACAAACCTGATGAAGAAACAAACTCATCCTGATCTTGCACAGCCTGAGGGTGAACACATTTTCATCGAATGTACATTTTTAGGTGAACTATCTCTTTAATACGGTCTGCAGCTCTTCTCTGAATTCTCACTGAATGCAAAGGAGCGCATGCATCATTCTCTATTTTACGACGGCTGGCATCTTCTGACTCTTTAATGCATTTCCATTTATATATTCTGACATGCTAATGCAGGGATCTTAATACGGTGTCATACATCAGTTGACAATTACCCCATATTCAGGCATCGGTCTTTGCCAAGTCAGAAATTCATTAGGGCAGTAGAGGTGGACGGCTGTCTGGTGTAGTTATATTACTCTGACACGCCACACACGTCATGATGAACACGGATGTATGTGACTGTAGTTAATGCTTTCAAACAGAAAGTACATGAGGCTGATCGTACCGTTTCATCATTACTGAAATGGACCAAACACCAACAAATCTCTTGCGTGTCCTCAGAAGGAAGTGATGCAATTATTTAGCCAACGTAAAATTTCAAATGTTGATATTTCTGTTCAGGAATTACAGTAATTTTTAGTAAATGTCCTACATGCATTAGTGCTGGTCATGTTTTAAGTGACGACATGCATGTCAAATCTGCGACAGATCAAGAGAGAAAAAATGAATTTGTACACAAAAGTGAATAAATAAAAAAGACAAAAAATAAGTAAGTAAATGTAAATGTAAGTAAAAAAATACACTTAATTTATATATTTTTAAATCTATTTTTATCTATTTATCTGTATCTATGTATGCATCTGCACTTATGTATTTTCTATTTTGATGTTTTTATTTCTATTTTATTATTTCATTTATTATTAATTAATTATGTCAAAAATATTATTTAATTTTCACATTTGGATTTGAATTTCATTTTCAGAAACCCTGCCTTACTAGCAGTTAAAAATACATGAATTTGAAATATGAATTTCTTTTATAATTATACATGTAATTAATTTATATTTTTTTATTTAATGTACAGTAATCTTTTTATCTGTATCTATTTATGCATCTGCATCTATATATTTTCTATTTTGATGTTTAGATTTTTATTGTATTATTTAATTTATTGTTCGTTATTATCATAAATGCATTATTTAATTCCACATTTTCACTTTTGGATTTCAATTTCATTTTCATTAATAGTAGCAAATCATTTATGGATTTGAAACATATAACTATATGGAATTCATTAATATAATTTCTTAATAAAATTTTGTGTTTATTTGTGTCTAAATATAGCATCTATTTTTATTATTTTATTATTTCAACTGTATTATTTAATTCCATTTCTTTTTTCACATTTGAACTGTAATTCTATTTTGTTTGCATCAATTCAAATGAACCGAAACACATTCGCTCTCTAATGCAACTATGCAGTTATGAATAGGTTGAAGCAGGAACTTCCTATTCCTAGCATTTACAGTAGTTCTGTGTAATATTCCTGATTTCTTCAACATGACCTCATTATGAAAGCAGTGAACGAACGTGAGACTTGTGCCAAACTATATTTACTGCTCTGCTGAGCGTGACCATTAAGTAATGCCGTGTTCACAACTTTCATCTCGCGCATGTTTTTGAAGTGAGCAGGAGAGTTTATTATACGACGCTATTGATAAAGTCACTAGCTTGTCTTTTGTTTGTAGCGTGTGGCAAATCTTACTTAATATTTTTGCCTTGATTTCCAGTAAAGTATCTACATGCCATTAATTCAAGACACATGAACTTGTAATGAGTTCATATAAAAAGTCTTAAAAAAAAAAAAAAAAACGTTTTTGCATTTTATAAAAAAAAAAAAAAAAAAAAAAAAAATATATATATATATATATATATATATATATATATATATATATATATATATATATATATAAACAGTATATGGCAATGGGGTAAGAAAAATAATCTTGTTTTCGCTTTTAAAACACTGGCAGATTTTTTTTTTCTTGTTTTAAGCATAAACTCACTTAATTCAAATAAATTATTCAGAAAACTAGACTTTATAATAGAATCAGTTTTTTTGCTTCTCAAGAAAATCTGTCTTGATTTAACGACGTTTAGAAATGTTTACTGGAGAGCAAGAAAACAATCCAAAAATACTGAAGAAGAAAACCGTTGTTTGCAATGTTAAATCGAGAAATATTGCATAAATGTGCTTCCAATTCAGATTTATTCCAACTTGCATGTTGTTTCTGTATGGCCCTGATAAAAGCGCTGATTTTATTTATTTATTTAATTTTTGTGAAAACCATGACACACTACAAAAGTTTGGGGTAAATATATATATATAGTATATGTGATTGATCATATATAACCTCCCTGTTCTATAGATTTATTTTAATCGTACTGATGCTCTTTAACGCGTCTCATGAATGCGATAAAAGCAGTTGTGTGATAATTTACGGCCCTCCAAAGAGGAAACAGCAACTTTCTTCATAAGCATCATTTTCGGAGCGATGGCTCTCGTAATACAATCATCCACTGGTACTTTTCCAAAGCAGCACGGATTTGGATTCACTCCAAGAGGAAAATAATCTGCTGAGCGAGTGCCAGACAAACTGATGACGATAACATAACAACTCTTGATTTTCGGCAGTTTTTTGAGGTCGGGTGTAAGAGTCAGCATCTCTGTCTGGCCCAAACAAGCATGAGCCGATATGTGCAGCGCTGCAGGCGTGATGGAGAGACGAGCTGCCTCCACTGGAGCGTACCGACGCCGACCGGCCGCAGGACGAGAGACAGGTGAGGGACCCGACGGGGTGTAGTCGCCTCGGCTCCGCACCCCTCCGACTCCAACTGTTGATGTGTCTTGATACCAGCGTGTGTGAGCTGCCGTCAGCGAGCGAAGCCACTCAAGTGTGCAGCTCCAGTCTGCCGCGGTCGGGCTTTTGCGCTTTTGTTCAATAATCAGACCGACGGACCGGCCTTTGTGTTTGCAGAAAGTTGGCGTGACGGAGGCCGTGCCAGTTTATGTCAAAACACACATATCAAAACGGGAAAGAAAAACTTGACCTATCAGATCTCTGTCCTGGACATTTGTAGAAAGGTTATCTTACATGCACGTTTCAGAAGAGATCTCAATGGTGAATATTTGACAATTAAATAGCAATATAAGATCTGATTTGAGATCTTGCTATAATAGATAATCAATGATTATAGTAAGATTGGAGTGATACGAGTGAGACAAAGGTGATACGAGACAATGAAATTAAAACTGCACCATTATGATTTTTCTGCATGATATGAGATCTCTTTAGCTCAGTTATTATGTTTCCTAAAATAAGAGACCCTAGTGATCTCAGAAACTGACTGTGCTGTAACAATTAGCTCAAAATGTGTCAAATTCTCACAACTGATATTAAAGATGAAACCTAACAGTTTAAAACCGCCGTCATCATGATTTCAAGCGCAGAAAGCTAAGCACTGTGGGTAAACGCTGGAGCTTGTCGTCTCAGAAGCAGCGCACGAGACGCCCCAGATTAGACGGTTTAGGTGACCCAACATGAATAATCATAAATATTCATGAGCTCACCAAAATACATAAACAAAACAAAGCCTCTTGATTCTGGTGTCCACACATAATTAAGCATTTATTCACTACGACACGGTCACAGCGCCTGTCTCAATTAATGACGTCTAATGTGAGCAGCAGACGTGTGACGGATCCGTCCATTAGAGGCACAATGAAGGCATGTCAGCCATTAATCAATGGTTTGGCCGGTGATCGTCCTCACAGAAGTGTGAGCTGTTCATGAACGAGACGAATGGAGGTCCTGTCAGGTCCAGCGAGGAACAAACAACCAGAGAGTTAAAGGAACAGTTCACTCAAACATAGAGATCCTGTTATTATGTACTGTCTGTCACATCTTTCCAAACATGCACGAAAATGTGAAATATTATTATCATTTAAAACAGCTGTTTTCTGTGTGAATCTGTGTTAAAGTGTAATTTATTTCTGTGATGCTCCGCTGTATTTTCAGCATCATTCCTGCAGTCTTCAGTGTCACATGATCTTCAGAAATGTTGAACACAGTTATATTTTTGTTGAAACTGATACATTTAAATTTTGAGGATTCACAGATGAATAGAAAGTTCAGGAGAACAGCATTTATTTGAGATGGAAATCATTTGTAACGTGTCTTCACTGTCACTTTTGATCAATTCAACGTCTCCTCGATGAATAAAAGTACTATAAATATCTCACCGACCTCAAACTTAGATTGGTATTGTACATTTGAAGCTCTAACGTGACAAAAACGCAATAAAAGCAGCATTAAACACAGTCTGTATGACTAGACTAGAGCTCAATACTTTTAATGTTCGCTCAGATTTGACATAAGCTTTCAAATTAAAACATGATGTAAATGTCTCTGGTTCATAACTGAGAACTACGAAGGACGGCTTGAATCTGTTCTTCACATAAAGCATCATTTAGAAGCAGTATATCGCTTTGCCTTTGTGATTAAATGATCCGGATATGAGTTTGGAGCAATATGAGAGTTAACATGAATTATTTTAACTCTCTGCTGCCTCGTGTGGCGACACTCTTGTAATTATTTCTACATTATGAAGCTTTTTTGCCATGCATGTGTTCTGTGTGTGTTTCTGTAAAGCGTCGGGACTCATTAATCGGTTTAGAAGAGACAAAGCAAGGCTTCTGCTTCTCTGCGGCGCCTGATAAAACCAAACGAGTTCACAGCCGCAGTGTGAATCCCAGCAGAAAGGTCACAGTCACGCTAATAAAGAGGAAAAAGTAAAGCTGAGCTGCTTCAGTCCAGAAAGACTTCATCTGGAGATATTATTCTGACCTTTACTTGATCAAAATCAGGAAAGATTTGACACGTGAAGCAATTACACTAAAAGCTGAAGGTACTAAACTCTCATTGATAACTCAAACGTAAATTAGCCAAAATATTTCATGAACCAATCCATGGATGCACGTATATGTGTACGCGCAGATCATGCACGAGTGTGATTATATGTAATCATAAATGGATGGAAATGAGAGGCTGTGCTGAATGAGCTTCACATTATGGGCTCTTTACGCAGCAGATGATCCTCTCTAATTAAGCAGCAGACAAATAAAACAAAGACAGGCCGGATTCTAAAGGCTCGTTTAAAGGGCTTTTAATGAGTTCTTGTCCCGGCATTTGGAGCAGGTATCAGCGCAGGGCATGTTCTGTAAATCAAGGCTCATAAAGTTCATAATATGATTGCCGATGATGAGAGGAAAGGTCAGTTTCCTGCACTGCAGAACAGAGACGTGTACAGCTCTCAGAAACACAGACATGAGCAACTGGGAAACACACTTCAGATGTGAAAAGCTTCTAATTAAGAGTTTCAAGTAGTTTCCTAATAATTATTTAATAAAGTCTGAGAGAAAAGGGACTGAGAAGAGCAAAAACTGGGTGGTAAAGTTTGCTTTAAAGCAGAGTTGTTATAGTTAACTAACATTAGAACTGAAACTAAAGCCATTATATATATATATATATATATATATATTGCTAGTAATAAAATAAAAGTCAACAGAAAATAAAATTACATATAAATAAAACCTATAATATTAAAAAGAGTTGAGATAAATTCATTATAATATATAGTGAAAAGCAATATAGATTCATAGCAAACAGAAACTACTAAATGTGATTTAAAAAATCCTAAAACTTTTTAAAAAGTTGTAAAAAACTAAATTTAAAAAAACGTAAAAAAAATTAATTGAAATAAAATATAAAAACGTATGTAATCTATATCTATCTATCTATATATATATATATATATATATATATATATATATATATATATAATAAACAAAAATGACAAATTGTGATGAACACAAAAAAACTTTTAGAAATTAAAAGTTTTCGTTATTTGAAATATCAACTGAAATACAATAAAATATGTTTTTTCATTATTTCATCTAAAAACATTATATTTTAATTTCGCTTAACTTGTACTAAAATAACTAACTGAAATGGAAATTAATACAAAATATATAGAAATACATAAAACCACTAAGAAATCCTAAAACTTTAAATAAATTACAAAAAAAAACGAATAAAACTACAACAATATCAAAATAACAAGACCTATAATAATATCTCAATTATACTAAAATAACACGGCAGTAAAGAAAGGGTAACATTTGCCATATGTTTGCCATAGGGTTTTGCTGTAACACTGTTTTAGATAAACAAATGATAAAATATATCTAAAATATTATACGTATTTTAAAAAAAGAGACCACAAACTAATTGCCCCATTTGCAACAGCCTTAAATTCTTCTTCTTCTTAAAAAAAAATCAGATCATTAAAAAAGAAAGAAGTTAAGTGCTGCTTTTAAATAAATTATGCCATACAGTACATCAACAAAAACCTTCAAGACTAGACCTACATAATGGACATATAGCATTAATGGACGACTTTAAGTGCTTTCTGTCATTTCTGAAGCTCCACAGACATCCTCACTGTCACTATGTGGAAAAAAGCTCTGTAAACATTTTCCCTTTTGACCAAATAACAGCATACAGGTTTACAAGGAGTGTAAATAAAGGCAGAAATGTAATTTGTGCGTGCGAACGGCTCCTTTAAAGACTTGTGTTGAAGACATTCTGGCTCGGATTGGAGAAACTGGATCTTCTTTTTTAACATTTCCTGATTTACTATGGTAATAAGACTCATAGGACTGTCAATCAGCATGGCCATCCAACTACCCACAATGTATTTGCTACTCATTTGAGTCTCGCTCTGAAATCTAAATATTTTGGCAGTAAAGGCGAAAAATTATACTTCTGATTGCAGTGCTTTGCTAAAGTATGGTCTCTGGTATACAGTAGTGTTCATTCTGTCAGCTGGGTTTTAATTTAGTTTTAGTTTTAGTCCCTTGTCAAGTGTGCCTTTTAGTTTTTAATCATATTTATTTAACCTCTCCTGTTTTTTGATTAGTCAAGTTCATATTTTGAACATGCTACAGAATAGTTAAACTGATAATCTGAATTATTTTGCTCAAATTATAACCAATTATTTCCAATACGGTTTATTTGACCCTCATCAAGTTTATATTATAATAAATGTAAACACACTTTCTAAATTATGAAAAATGGTTAAACTCAAAAGCTTCTCTCAAAAAAGAAAACATTGACATTCCCGAAATGAGTTCCAGATGATATTAATGCCTTTCTAGTAAAACAGTGACAAAATGACTTTGTATTGTGGCACATAGGTGCGTGAGTGCATTTAATCAGCAACAACTTTCCAAAATTTTTGGAAAGTTATTTTGGGAATTTCCAACAACTTTTGGAAAGTGTCCAGAAATCTTCGTCCCTGTCGATGAATATTTTTCGCCATAGTTTTCATTAACGTAATTACCACTAGAATACCATCTATCCTTGCTAATAAAGACTATTTCAGTCTTTCTATGTAATTTCACATTTAATTCAATATGTTACTTGCCATTGTAATCGTTCATTGGTTTTTGTTTCAGTGCCTTTCAACCAGCTGGAGAACAAAAGCCATCACTTCAAAGCCTTGTTAATTGGCATTGGAAAATAATCATAAATTGGCAGTTTCATAAATATGAATGTCAAATAAACTCACCCGCAAGAGAGGACGTGTCATCGCTCATGTGTTTTCCAAATTCATGATCTCCGCTCAATTCCCTGAGAGCGCCCCGTTATGGACTAAATCAATCAAAGGCCTGACTTCATTAATTGCGTGGAGGACCTGGGGCACGTTGTAAGTGGGGTTACTCGTCAGCCCGGAGCCGTGATGGAGGACGGGCCGAGCCTGAGAGAGCCAATTTGTGCATCAAAGCCTGCAGAAGGACAAGAGCGCACTTAATGCAGATCATTATATGCACCATTTACCAGATGCCCATTTAACATGCAATAATTAGATCAGCGCGCTTAAGAAAGGAGGGTGGGCTGTATAATGGGGTCCCCTGCCATAACATTAACCGCACCCCAGGGTTGTCAAAATTATTATTTTGAGGGTCTCATTCTTTTGAGTGCTTGGGAACGCCAAAGCAATGCTTTTGTGTCATTCCGCCATTCTTTCGTTCCCCGTTTCTCCATTATTCTTTCGGTCTGAGCACATCCGGGCGGTGAGCAATGTTATTCGGGTAGTTACCCTAAAAGATGATGCAGCCTCTGTACATCCACCAAATTACACTTGCATTCACATGCTGCACTCAGGGCCGCAGACATGAAAGAAAACATCATTTCTTATTGTGATGGAGCCGTCTTTGTGGCGTTCGCCAGCATCGTTCCTGCTTTTAAGATAAAACCAATAATGAGAAAATCTGAGTGCTTAGAGTTGTAGCCGTCCTCTTAGACAGACAGATTAACAAACGCTGTTTTATCAGAGCACTCCCAACAATTGGACGACACGCTCACTTTTTCAACCGTACGTATGGCGATCTGTCACGGATGATGGGAAAGCATTTGTTCTGCTGCTATGATATGCGACATCAAAATGAATTACCAAACATTCCATCAGTGTAATCTGTTTAAATGATTTCCCCTTCGTCTGAGTAATTACAAGCCAGATTTTTTCAAATAGCATAAGATTCAGTAACACAATTTGTGAATCACAAAACACTGCTAATGCATATACCACATCCAACTATACATATAATCATGCATATTTACAAAAGCTAAATAAATACACTTACAAAAGTGTAAAAGCACTTCCTTTTCAATTGCAGCCTTTTGTTTCGAACATAAAAAGTTGAGTATCCTCCACAGAATTCTACTGTAAATGTATCTGACGATTGATAGACGATCTACAAATTAGATGCAAACGTGAATTTAGGCAGCAAACAGAGTGATAGAGCAACTGAAAAAACAACATATACATATAAAAAATATAACAAAGGATCGGTAGAGCAACGGAAAATAGACAGAGCGACAGATAGAGCAACAAAATCAGAGCAAAGAGCAACAGAACAATAAAGACAGAGTGATAGAGCCATGAACAAAGGATAGAGTGAGAGAATGATAGATAAAGCAATGGATTGGTAGAGTGACAGAATTATATATAAAGCAATGGAATGGTAGAGCGACAGAGTGACAGACACATCGCTACAACGATAGACACAGAGTGATAGATTGAGTGGCAGAACAATTAAAAAAGGGACAATCAATGGATAGAGCGACAGAATGATAAAACAATGGAATTATAGAGCAACAGTATAATAGAGACAGAGCAATAGACTGAGGAACATAAATGATAAAAAATGTTAACAATAGAGCGACAGAAAAACAGATGACTGCTAGATTCGACAGATAGACTGACAGAACGATAGATAAAATGATGGAAAGGTAGAGCGACAGGACAATATAGAGGGAGAGTGATAGATCGAGTGAGGAACAAGGATAGAGCAACAGAATTGTTGATAACGTAATGAAGCGGTAGAGCGACAGAATGACAGAGAAAAAGGAATGGTAGGGCCACAGAGCAATAGAGACAGAACGATAGACAGAGCGACAATGATAATAAAGTAATGGAATAGTAGAGTGATAAAACAATAGATAAAGTGATGAAACAGTAGAGTGAACAGAGCGATAGAGCAGTTGAAGAAGAGACAGAGCGATAGAGGGACGGAACTGCAGAATGGCAGATTTACTGATAGATAGAGCGACAAAGCAATAGATACAGTGAAAGATGGATGGATGGATGGATGGATAGATAGATAGATAGATAGATAGATAGATAGATAGATAGATAGATAGATAGATAGATAGATAGATAGATAGATAGATGTGAACGTGCCAGTTCTCCGCTTCTAATAACAACAGCAGATAAGCTCAATGGAGGCTAACAGCTGTTAGCTGTTTTCTGCGCTAGCCGCCTTCTGCAGCACTTTATGGAGATCCTAATGGAGTAATTTATGGGAGAAATAAAAACTTAACAGGTCATCAGCATTCTTCTTTCCTCCTTCGGCGGGATGCGTGATGGTGCACGCACTTCAGAGTCGTTAAACCCAACAGCCTCTGGAATGCTGGGAAGAAGTAAAAGTGCATGGGGGGTTAATGGATCTCAAGGCAATCACATGGTGCCTATATGATGCTGAATCTGCTATAGATTGCATAATGTGATTGTTGGGATGTTTGATGGAGGAACACATGTCGCGGCCCGTCAGCTTCTGCTGAACTCAACGCAACAACGAATGCAAGGAATCGCTCAGGTAGCGATATTACGATCTGCCTTGCATCTGTTCAGGAGCTATAAAATCACACTAAACCTGATGTAATATCACAGTCTTATAGCCCATTGAGAGCGACGCGCTTCACCATTTATGTTGCATATAATCCAGCTGACTTCCAGATGAAAGCTGACTAGAGATGGGAACGTAATTGAGGGAAACACTTAGTGTTTCCATCCGTCAAAAAATAAAGGCCAATGAGGATTTGTGTTGTTCTTTTGCAGTAAAGCACATTTGCATACATTTACAGTGAATGAAAGAGCTTTTTATGAGACGTTAATGTTTATGTGTTTGATAGATTGACACAATGCTGATGAGAAACACACAATCACTTGTTTCTGTTCATAGACATCACAACCTATGCAAGAGGAGAAAGTTATTGCTATGATGGTGCGCTTTCATCTCTGAGGAGACAAATAGTGTTATTTTATTGCAGTTTTTACATTTTAATTAATTTCATTATTTTAAAAAAATATGTTTTGGATTTATTTTCATTATAAGATTTCTATTTTATAATGTCGTGTTTAAGATTTTGACTATACAGCTTTATTTAGTTTTAAAGCTTTTTAGTTCATCAAGTTAAACTATGAAAACTGTGAAAACTTGGCAACTAGCATGCATTTTATTTCAAGCAACATTTATTATGGTTTAGTTTGTGTTTTATGCAAGAGGAGAAAGTTATTACTCTTTCATCTTTCAGGAGACCAACAGTATGAAAATGTCAAATATTTCCTTGGCAACTAACATTTACTTTAAGAAAAAACTTTTTTATTATTATTTATATTATTTTTATATTATTTATTTATTTGTTATTTAATGGGGGTAGACATTCTTGAGATCTCTTCTGAAAGTCTACAGGAGACAAATGTGAAATTTCTGGACTTTCAATCTAAAGAGAAACATCTGAGAAGAGGAGGCTGAAGAAAAACTGAGAAATGACGAGGTCTCCTGTGTGCAGTTGGGTTTTTATGAAAATGTCAGGTGTATAGATCAGATCTCTTCCTGCTTCTTCTAGCTCTGGACTCGCAGCCTGTGATTGGCTATTGGCTGTTTAGTGTGTTTAGCTTCGCAGATAAAATTAAACTGTCTGTGACATGATTAATGGAGGCAATTTCGCTCAGCAGTCACACGGTCATATTCTGTGGCAGCCAGCGTGTGTTTCACTGTGTGTGTGTGTGTGTGTGTGTGTGTGTGTGTGTGTGTGATGACAGAATGTGGATGTGCGGAAGGCACAATGTCTATTGTGTTGCAGCGTATGTACATTAACAGAAATCACAAATGAGATCTCTTTATATATCTCTTTGGTTTTTTTTCTCCTGGAGATGGTAATCAAATTTAATTTGCTTCTCATATGATTCTCATGTAAACAAACAAACAAACAAAAAGTGTCTTCATTAAGAGTTTCAGAAGAAATCTCAATGTCAGAAATGTTTTCAAATTCACAAAGACACTACATTGCAAAAAAATAAAAAAAGAATATATATATATATATATATATATATATATATATATTTTTTTTTTTTTTTTTTTTAACCAGTATCTCTTGTTTTCCAGTATGAATATCTAAACATTCAGAAGTAAAATGACTTGGTATATTAAGTCTTGCTTTCTGAAAAATATATCAAAATTAAATAATTTTGTTTTTACTTTGAACCAAGTTCTTTTTTTCCCTTCTATTATAAGATTATTATTAAAGATTATTATAAATTTTGTATTTTCTTTAAGAAAGTACATTAGCTTCTAAAGTATTGATTTAACAGTTTTGGTAAAACTTGATTTAGGGTCTAGATAAAATGTGAATATACTTTTTTTATACTATACTTTTTTTAAACATCTGCCAAATAAACGCAAGTTTTCAGTTTTAAAAATGAATCAATCAATCTCAAGTAAATATATCTTGATTTAATAATGTTCATATATTTATATCTGCGCTCCTCACATTTTACAGCTCTATTGCTACTGTATGAAAACTAGTCAATAATAGTTATCAAGCAGCAAGCATACAATGCTATAAAACTAAATGCTGCCTACTTTTTATTATTGATTATTATTTGTTATTGATATGAAACTTTTTTATTTATATTTGAAACATCTAAGCAATAGCATAACTTTAAAATATGAACTGTAATTCTAGACAAATTATCATAAATATGAGCTAAATAATAAAACAAACTCTTATGAATGAATTTAATTTCCTGCTCTTATTATTGACTCTGACATGAAACATTTAGTTGATGAAAATGAGACAACAGCAGTGAGATCACGAGGGATTCCCGTTTAATTACACATGAATCATTGATAAACTGAATTTCCCTCCACTGTTGCTGTAAGACTGGACAAAGGAGGATATTGATGAAGCGTCAGCTGTCAATCACCTGAGCAAACACCCCTGAGCTAAACGAAACTTCAGTCTGAAGATAACCTGAGGGTTTTCTCTTAATAAACAAACGTGTTCAGGCTTTCACCACTTCAGAAACAAAAGAACATCTTTTCAGTCTTGCTTTCAGGAATAACAGCCATGAGCAAGTTAGAAATGAATTATTTTCCATCAACAAAACGCCCATGTCGTCTTCCACTGTCAGCATGAATTATTAACACGCTAGTTTTAAAATACTCAATATACAAAGTACTGTAGACAATAGATGGCATTTGTGTGTACAGGTGTGTTATGTACAAATGCAAGGACAAGTAAAAAGAGTTTTGTGGCACAGTGCTGTAAAGGTACAGCCCGATTCTGTAAAAGGGGGCGGGGAGCAGCGTGCTCATTTGCATTTAAAGAGACAGGCACAAAAACAGCATGTTTCCGCTTCCACTTAAAGTAGGTTTTTTCCAAATGATATAATATATGATCTGTGGGGTATTTTGAGCTGAACCTTCACAGACATATTTTGAGACTTATATTACATATTGTAAAAAGGAGTTAGATTATTTATATAATTTGAATTCAAAAATATAAATGTGTATGAATGATAAAATATTTTTAGCATTACATTTCAATCATCTAATACGGTTTCTGATTTCAGTTTTTAACCATTATATATATTTAAAAAAACATATTACATTAATATAAAGCATGTATTACTATATTAATATTAGCTATTCTCTTTTTATAAAAAATAAACGCTGAAATATTCAGCAGATTTTTATTTTCCTCTGGCTAGTGAACATCTAGGAATATTCTGACACAGTGTTTGTCGCATCCCAATCATAAAGCTCAAAAATCATGTCTGACGCAACACAAATCAAGAAACCCATCAGATGAGATGATCTAGTTTGGTGTCTTTGAGATGCGTTGTGCGGTTGAAGGAGGAGGCGCAGAGGAGGTGATGCTGTCACAACATCTGTGCTCCTCCACGAGTCTGCCACCTCCCAGCGTGAGCCGCACCACAACAAGATCAGAAACCGAACCAGAGTCAGAATCAAAGCGAAGGAAACTGGCAACTATACCAGTGAGACAGAACATCCGTTTATCAGCCCAGATAAAGGTCATTTCACTGTCTGCCGGACACCTGAAACACGGCGAGGCCCGTCAGATGTTGCTGCATGATAGCGCCTCCACCTCAATATTTATTACAACTGTCATGATTCATGGAAAATAAACATCAGACATTAGTGCAGGTGAATCAAAACCAGAAAGAGTGGGGATGCACGATCAACTGAAAAACAGCCTCACCTGAAAGATTGATAGCACATTGCTAACATGATTTAGCACATTGCTAGAATAATTTAGCATGTTTAAACATGATTAACATGTTGTTAGAATGATTAGCGTATTGCTAATGTGTTTCTAACATGAGTAACATATTGCTAGCATGTTTCTAACATGATTATTATGTTGTTAGCACATTATTTACATGTTTTAACATTTTTTTAGCATGATTAGCATGTAGTTAGCATGTTTCTGACATGAGTGACATATTTCTAGAATGTTTCTAACATGATTAATTTCAGGTTTGCCTTGATTAGTTTCTTTCTAAAATGATTAACATGTTGCCAGCATTTTGCTAGGATGATCAGGACACTGATAACGTTTTAACATGTTTCTAACATGATTAGCATGTTGTTAGCACATTTTACACATTAGTGGCTTCCTGCTAGCATATTTCTAACAAGATTAACCTGTGGTTAGCATGATTCGCATGTTGATAGCATTTTGTTAGGATGATAAGCACATTGCTAACATGTTTTAACATGTTTCTAACATAAGCAACATCTTGTTAACAAGTTTCTAACATTAATGTGTGGTTAGCATGATTAGCATTTTTCTAACATTATTAGCATTTTGCACATTTAGCACATTGTTAACATGTTTTAACATGTTTTATAATATGATTAGCATGTTTCTGACATGAGTAACATATTGTTAACATGTTTCTAACATGATTAACGTGTGGTTACCATGATTAGCATTTTTCTAACATTATTAGCATTTTGTTAGGATGATTAGCACATTGTTAACATGTTTTAACATGTTTTTTCATATGATTAGCATGTTTCTGCTAACATGTTTCTAACATGATTAACGTGTGGTTACCATGATTAGCATGTTGCTAGCATTTTATTAGGATGATTAGCACATGTTGTTAGCACTAAATTGGCCCTACAAAGCATAATTTTAACTTTAATGTTTGATATATAAAATAATACTATTGTAATTCCACAGTTGCAATGTAAAACAATTATTTTAACTTATTAATAATTATCTTATTTATCTTTATTTACTATTTTTATTTTCATTGTATTTAGATTTAATTACTATTATTTATAATTAATATTATTTTAAATTAGGCCTGTTAATCAATTAAAATTTTTATTCAGATTAATCACACCCTTTTTCTGTGATTAATTGCGATTAATCGCACACTTCATGAAATTAAGCAGAGACTATTTACATGTTTATTTTGTCACCTTTTGCTATATCCAGCAAAGTAAACCAAAAGATTAAAGTGTGATTCAAATATCTGTATTTTTTCTGCTAGCTTTTTACAAGATAAATATAGACGTCTTTCCAAAAAAGCACACGTTCAAACTCCAAAAGGACACCGAAGAGCCTATATAAGCACATATGGAACATAGTATGTGTACAGTGCAACAGCAAAGGGCCTTTTTACATTTTAGAGAAGACAAGTTGCTATACAGAGAAAAACAAAAAATATTAAACCTAAACCAACCACCTGCTGACTGCATATATCTACTATATCTTGAATGTGTGTGGAAACAACGTGAATGTACGGAAACGTCTGTGCATAAATAAAATGTGTGATATATGTTTTTTTTATATTAGCGCTATTTTGGACATATTGTTTGAATGCATTCATGGGACTTAAAATGTTCTGATCACAAGCAGACAAGCAAAATTCGTTTAAAGGGTTAGAACAGAAATAGTACTTCAGTAATATTGCGTTAACTGCATAAAATTGTTTTAACGCGTTACGGATTGTAAAATTAATTGCACGTGTTAACGCGTTAATGATGACAGCCCTACCTTAAATAAATTATTTTATATTTTTCAGTAATATTTATTTTATTAAATTTAGTACTACTACTATGTTTACTACTTCAACTACTAATTATTATTATTATTTTGGCCAAATTATAAAATATTATATTATATATTACATAATATTTTATAATCACAATTTTTATTTATTTAACTTTTTGCGCCAATTTGTGCAGTCCTACAAACACACACAAGTAGTATTTTTCTCAAATGCATGCAGATTTCCTCAAATGCATGCAGTGTTATGTAGTTTTCCACATGTGCAGCAGAAGCCACACAGTGTGGGCTTTATTCGGCGTGATGTGGAGGAGCGGGTCAGAATGGGCCAGTCCTTTTAGAAGGTCACATTATATAAATCAGCTCTATTAGCCTCTGTGGTACGGACCGGTGCGCAGACGGACACAAAATGACAGTCGCAGAGCTGCGTTAATCCACTGCCACACTCCCGTCCTTCTCTGATTTACATACAAATTGATCTTGAGGTAAATCAGTTGTCATTTTTCTGCAGGTCATGAGGAACACGAAGAGATAATGAAACGGGCCCACTGAGTGGAACGGGCCGCCCAGATGGGGCTCTTCTGTTAATGTAGTCCCTAAAGCCATCAGACGCGCAAACACACTCCAGATTCTGTGTTTATGCTGCGTTTGATATAACTGATGCTCCGAACACATCTGACCTCGCACACATCAGATCTCAAATCATCTCACAAACTCTGATCTGAGATAACACAGCTGGGGCTTCACACAGATTCATGATGCTGCTAGAAAGCAAAAGCAATGCAATGCCAAACCGAAGGAAATAAAAATGCATGACTTCAGTGTTTGTGTGGCAGCTCTGTATTTATATTCCTCAGACATTCTGAACATTTGTTCTGAAGTAATGAATTTCTTCATTTCACTGAGCTGAAAGTGTTTGACATACAGACTTTATTTGTTTATTGCATATCAGCAGCAAATTATATTTTCACGGCAAACTAAGTATAAAATACTTATAACAACAACAAAACATTAAGTTAAGTATTAAGTAAATTATACATTACAAAAAATTAGATATAAATAAAATTAAATATAAAATTAAATAAAAAATGACTATTAATCTTTTTAGAAAAGTCAATGTGAAATATAAAAAATAAAAACTTGTATTATTATTATAGCCATATAGAAGACATATTAATATGAATTAATTAATATTATATTAAGGAATATCAATATAATAGAATACTCCTAATAATAACAATAAACTAAAATGAAAATTACACAATTAGCAATATTTTCAATGAAAAATAATAAAGACAATAATAATTAAATAAAATAAAATTAATGTTTCCCATTATTGTTTTTAAATATGTCCATGTGAATTTTCTGAATAAAACAGTTCAGACTTCACTTCATAGATTATTTCAAGTCTTTTTTCAACTTTATAGTTAAGAAACTAAAATTTAAATTGGAAAATTAAATGTTAAAATTACATTTTCACTATTTTACATGTTCAGCCATGCATTTATCTAACCATCTAGACATCACTGACACTGTTTTGTCTGGACATGCATATCAAGTTATTAAAATAAAAATCATCAAATGTGTATTTATTGATTGATATATTCATATAGTCCAAACACAATCTGACTTCAGCAGATGAAAGTGACAGATGATTTGTGTCTGGAGTCTCATTTAAATGCATGAGATCTGAAGAGATCAAGTAAATGTTGACTGTTATTAATGAAACGAGGCTCCGCCCACCACAGACTGACAGGAGCCACGGGGACGAATGACTCGGACCATTGCACTCCATTAATATAATCATGCATAATGAATACGGAGCACAGTCTGAGGCTTGTTGAGAAGAGCCAGACGAATGTTCGTTTGTCAGTGTTTCTTTAACTAAAGTCTGTGTTTGTGATCCCTAGAGAACAGAGTTTACGCTTAATGAGCTGCTGAGGGATAATTACTGTGTTTAATACACAATCCAGCTCATATCATCACCAGAGGAGCGCTGTTTTGACCCGTCTTATATCTGCCGTCTGAAAGATAGCAGACAACTCAATCAGCTTCACATCAACTCAACACATGCATCTCAACTCGTTTTCATCTGAATCAATCCTAGCAGGTTTCTGATTCACAAAGCTCTGTTTCTATGAACACAAACCATACCATTTACTACATACACAGTGCCGCATTCATTAATCAAGTAGGAAAAATGGAGAAATAGGAAAAACTAAAAATACTACAATAGTTTTCTCTCTTTTTTGCATTGAAATTTGAAAAACAAGTATACAAGTGAATTTGATTTTAAAACTATTTTTAATTTTTTTATTATTTACATTAGGTGAATAACTAATTGTTCAGGTATATATATATGTGTGTGTCTGTGTGTGTGTGTGTATGTGTGTGTGTGTGTGTGTATGTGTGTGTGTGTGTATGTGTGTGTGTGTGTGTGTGTATGTGTGTGTGTGTAATTACTTTGTTGATCACTTACACCAAAAAGTAATGCATTACTGTTAAAAGAAACTTTTTAGTTACTGTTTTAAAGAACTTTCTTTAATGTTCCCATTAATGCGCTTTTATGCGTTGTGGTCTATACAAACACAAAGTAAAACAGAAAGTAATTTTTAAACACTATTTTGATTAAGTCAGACCAGCACAAACTGAATATTGTATATCACAAGGATTTCTGAAATAAATAACAAAACACCTGAATAATATATTCAGAATCAAAAACTAAAGTGGCTTCTGCTTCATAAAAGCTGTTGTGTTGAGCCCTTAAAAATATTCCTTTCACAGCTTAAGTATGAAAACTATCAACAATGGACAACATAACACAAAACATTTTGAAATAAATAAATGAAAACAATCTGAATTATTCAGAATCAACTTCGAGAAACATACATACACACACACACACACATTTATATATATATATATATATATATATATATATATATATATATATATATATATATATATATATATATATGTATATATATATATATATATATATATATATATATATATATATATATATATATATATATATACACACACACAGTACAGACCACAAGTTTGGACACACCTTCTCATTCAAAGAGTTTTCTTTATTTTCATTACTATGAAAATTAATTAATTTTTTAATAAGTAACGGACAATGCACCATATGGTAACGGTAATGGAGTTCGTTTATTTAAAAAGTAATGCGTTACAGTATTAGTTACTGTCAAAAGAAACTGTGTTACAGTAATGCGTTACTAATAACATGTTACTGCCCAACACTGGACAAACTGACTCAAATGATTCGCGATCCCGCTACGAACTCCCGAATTGACGAACTCCCGAACTGCCTCAAATGATTCGCTAACCTGCTACGAACTCCCGAACTGACTCAAATGATTCGCTAACCTGCTACGAACTCCCGAATTGACTCAAATGATTCGCTAACCTGCTACGAACTCCCGAACTGCCTCAAATGATTCGCTAACCTGCTACGAACTCCCGAACTGACTCAAATGATTCGCTAACCTGCTACGAACTCCCGAACTGCCTCAAATGATTCGCTGACCTGTTACGAACTCCCGAACTGCCTCAAATGATTCGCTAACCTGCTACGAACTCCCGAACTGACTCAAATGATTCGCTAACCTGCTACGAACTCCCGAATTGACTCAAATGATTCGCTAACCTGCTACGAACTCCCGAACTGCCTCAAATGATTCGCTAACCTGCTACGAACTCCCGAACTGACTCAAATGATTCGCTAACCTGCTACGAACTCCCGAATTGACTCAAATGATTCGCTAACCTGCTACGAACTCCCGAACTGCCTCAAATGATTCGCTAACCTGCTACGAACTCCCGAACTGCCTCAAATGATTCGCTGACCTGCTACGAACTCCCGGACTGACTCAAATGATTCGCTAACCTGCTACGAACTTCCGAACTGATTCAAATGATTCGCTAACCTGCTTTGAATCTATACACACCTCACAATTATTACAATGAATAATTTAATATAGACAGATTTTTACATACAAAAATGCTTTATTAAAAACCTTTTTTATTACATTATTACATATTAAATTAAATAATATATTTGATTTATATATTTAATATTTGAATTAAATTGTAAAAAATTTCTTAGACTTTTCATCATTTTTTTTATTTTTTTTTAATGTCTATAGTTTTTATTTTTAATTTAGTAAGAAACTAGCTGAAGTTTTATTGTCTTTTTATATTTTATTTCAACCGATGTTAAGGTACTGAATTAATTTTTCATGCCATCTGAACACTATATTTATGTTTTAATTAAATTGCGCTCAAATTGCATGTTTGAATTAGACTCCATGACTCTCAGTAAAAACTCAGATGTATGATGTAAGAACAGTTATTGTTTGTTCCAGTACATGTGAACTCACACGAGCGAGGAAACATGAGAAATTAGCAGTGAATCCATCATCTCCACTGACTCCAGACGCTCAAGCTATTGTTTTCCATCCACTATCAAGCACTAATCATTCATCTTATCTGTAATTAAAACCCTGTTCTTTGTAATTAAATCATTCTGAAAAGCTCTATTCATATTACTAAACACTAGTGGATGAGAAACAGGACATCTGCTGAAGACTCGGTGTCAAGAAAAGCCCCAAAAGCTGATGCTTATTAGCAATAAATCTCAGATAAATGTTCTGCTTTAATTGGTGTGGTGATCCACGGGTCGAGGTGAGCGGCACAGACTGTAAAAACCAGACAAATGAGACACGGCGACTGTAACAGCAGCCCGGGGTCATTATAAAGATTAAAAATCCTGAAGGTGTCGGAGAAAGTAGACTGAAATACTGCCAGAGTTAGTAATGCGCCAGGAGCTCGCACACACACACACACACCTACGCCCTCGACGACCTCTGACCTCTGGCAGCCGTTTACAGGACTCCACGACACTATCAGACCAGACTTTAGTCAGTGTGACCAAATATAGACCAGATGGGTCAGAGTCGAGCTGCTGTGAGGAACCAGCCCTAATTGGAGCCAGATGTGCTTTAGAAACACGTAACCTCACACTGAGTGTTCAGTTATCACTACATCATTAGAACAACAGATATCAGAGCTGGGAAACGTCCAAATCGACAGACCACATGACGTAAAGTAGTTAAACTACAGTCAGACGAGCCTATTGACAAACTGTAGTTAACTCCCTTTATCGTTTTTTTTTATTGTATTAATTGTATTTTTAATTTGTATTTAGTATTTTATGGTATATCATTTGAATATTTTTATTTAAATTATATTTTAAATTAGCAAAAACAGTTAAAGATATTTAAACACACACACACACATATATATATATATACACATATATAGTATTATTAACAGTATTATTTAAATAAGCCAATTAATAAATAATTTATATAATTTAACATAATTTACTATTACATTTTTTTTCCATTAAATATACTTTTTATTATACTATTTTTACAATCATGGCAGTATTTTGAAAATTATTATATATATTTTTTTAAATAGCATTATTTAAATTAACCAAAAATAAATAAAATTAAATAAAACTTATTAAACATGACTACAAGCTGTTAACAGAGTGTAGCTAAATACATTGATTTTATTAAAGAGATACATTTTTTAACTGTAATTATCATGTTTATTTTCTTTTTTACATTCATAAAATTTTTCGATATTTTTCGAATACAATGTATCTAGTAATACAATGTAATGGCGCTTCATCTATTTATCATCTATTCATTTATATGAAATGAATAAATTAATCGATTTACTAAAAAGAATCATGCTGCATGGATATAAAGCAGTGCATGCTATTAACTTTGAAAATATAAAATGCAAACATAATATTTTGCAGAAAAGCTAAAACAGCTATAAAAAAATAATAATTATTATTATCATTGTTTAATGTATTCATTTCCTGATAAAATGTCATTTTTATTCAAGGACCAATAAATAAAAAATTATAGAAATGTATACAATCTCCAAAAGTAATAGATATTAATACAATCTTAAAATGTTATGGAAAATAATATAATCTAAAAAAAATAATGGAAATGAATAAAATGCTTAAAATAATTATAGAAAGTAATACAAAAAAGTAATGGGAAATAATAAAATCTTGGACACGCATAAAATCTTTAAAAAAGTAAAAAATATATATTTAAAGATTTTAGAAATTTAAAAAAAGTTTACTTTTCTATTTCTTTAAATCCATTTAATTCACTTTCTGTTTTCCAAATACTTTTTGCTTCACATCAAAGTTTACAACATTGTGATTCAGCAGAAGCACTTGACATCCGGCGTCTCTTGAGCTCTAATATGTCTGGCTGATGTTTTATTTTATTTCTCGTGAACGAGTTGCTGTCAGCAGCAGGAAATGACCTCGTTCACACAGACGGAGGACAGAGAGAGAGAAAAAAGTTTTCTTTATCAAGCTAAATGTGGCATTGGAAACCTACAGCTCTTCTCTACACAGTAAATGGAGTATAAACTAACAGCCATCCTTGAGCTTACTTCTGAGAAAGCACACACAAACATTCATTCTGAATCAGAAACATCTTAAAAACATCTTCTAAACGTCTATTTGACATCTGATAGGAAACGCAGACGTAAAAAATATGTCGTGAAGATGTAATATGCATTGTAATATGTAGTAATATGCATTGCTAAGAATTCATCTGAACAACTTTAAAGATGATTTTCTCAGTATTTAGATTTTTTCGCACCTTCAGATTCCAGATTTTCACATAGTTGCATCTCAGACATATATTGTGCTTCTCACAAACCACACATCAATGGAGAGATGATTTATTCAGCTTTCAGGTGACGTGTAAACCTTAATTTAAAAAAACTGACACTTAAGACACTAAAGGTTCTGTGCTCCAGGGTCACATGTGTGTTATTTGTGACGATAAAACAAAGATCCTGTGTATTAGCCCGCTTGCAAACATTGATCCTCTGTAGATTTCATTTAAGACTCTCATGCTTCATCAATAAACTGCACTTTAACCAGCATTCGATCCTGTTTATCCCAGTCGTGTCTGTCCAGCTCAATAAAAAGAAGCCTTGATTGACCATCTATTGCTTTTCAACTCTTTATGTAATAGCTAATGACATCTCAGTTTGCACTATTTATATAACTCATGACATGTTGTCACCGGCGTTGCATTTTGTAAATATAACGCCAATGGTTCCATTTCTTTTGATTCAGGTCAATATATTTGTAGCGAGCCGTGATTTATCAGTGCCCCCGTATTTCAGATGTCCACGTTTGAACAGAAGTGTTGATTATAAATCATATCGAGCAGAAAGCAAGGCTATTTTCCCGTGTCTCTTATGAGCAGAAGCTCATCCATTACTGTCAATGTGTGCCACTTCCACTCCAATAGAGACAGACCCACACGGACATCCTCAGACATCTCCTTCATGATAATACAGCAGTATCAAGGTTATACGTCCGTGCTTGTGAGCGCTTTATCGTAAATCACTGTGAAATTGCCATGATGGTTATTCTGGAAGGCAATCGAGCGCCACTGTTGGCGTCTACACACTCTCGTAACGCAGGCCACGACGCTTCATCGATAAACACTCATGGGCTTCTTCTCATTACGAGCTCCTCCGGCGTGTGTCTCCATTCACGCCTGCCCTCGTGAGTGCACCAGCGTGTCAGAACATTTCATTTCGACGCATGCAAGAACTGATGACTCGCAGGTCACTTTACCGGAAAGACATCTATCTGAGGACGTCTCTGGAGCCGTGCACACATGTTGGCTCCTGTCGAGTGAATGAATGCAAGGAAACACGTGTGTTTGGATCCGTGCGGGGCCCGAGGCGATCAAACCGCACGTGTCAAATATAAATTGCTTTGACCTTTTTCCTATCAAAACTCGTGACTCTGTGTCGGCAGGGGACGTTTTTAATATGAACTGAAAGTCTGCTAAATATTAGAGCGATGGAAAATGCGGAAAGATAACAAAGGTGAGTTTTATTCTCTGTGGGACGAACTCAAATGATCCTGAATATTTTATTCAGTTTCCCTGTGGACGGGAAGGTAACCTGTGTGTTTGGATGCTGACCGGTCGGATTTTATGCTTTCCTTTACATCTTTTGTACATGATAAAGTACAAAGATTTAATAAGATATTGATCAAATTTAAACAGGGCAATATATGCTAAGCGTTTTTTTGGGAATGAGTTTAATTAGAAATAGTGATCAGCACAAGCACGTATCATTTATGAGTTCTGTGTTATGTGCTTGGGTAAGGTCAAAGAGCACTTTTCTAAATTATTCTCCATCTGGATCCATATTTTGTAATATTTGTCTTTATTAGTGCTGTTTGCGGAGTCAGGCGTCGCTGTTAATGCTGCTCAACATCAGCAAAGCCTGCTAACACAAATATAGACTAAGAACGTTTATTACACAGTCCCTCCAGAAAAACGTGGATTTTATTTTTGTGATTGTTTATGCGATGAAAAACTGTGCAAAAAACTGTGGTTTGATGAAAAAGAGAAAAAAGGTGATTCCCCCAACACCCTTTTCTCACTAGGCTACTGCCTTAATGTAAAGAATAATTTCTTATTACTTCCTATGATAAGCGAGCATACTAAATCACTACTAATATAATTACATCTGTACGTTTTTGGTACTGTTCTGTAACAAAAAAGTGCAATTTTACAACTGTAAAGTTGTAAAATGGGGTGTTGGGGGAATCACCTTTTTTTCTCTATTTCATCAAACCACAGTTTTCGCAAGTTTTCGCAATATAATTTGGCTCCACTGTCATGTAACAAATCGGGAAACTGCTTCGCGCGTTCTTTTGCGCTTATTTTTGTTGGCAAATAAGATTGATATGCGCGCTTCAAGTTTCACCACGGGTTTGCAGATGATGTTCACGTCACGTAATTACGTCACTTCATAAGGTTCCCATGGCAATAGGGGGAAAATGGCACTTTACTTGTGTGAAGTAAACACATAAATATTAGCAGAAAGTTGAAAAAAGTTGCGAGTTTTTTTCAACGAAAATACAGGGATTATGAAATCATGCTAGCCCCACATATTTTGCTTTCAAAAAAATGTGACCCAGCATAAATAAAATCAGGCGATCGCATAATCGTTTTTTCCGGAGGGACTGATTACAGAACAGATATCTGAACAAAAATTCTATCAATGTTACTAGAAGAGCATTTGTTTATAACTTTCAGAGAACGTTTTAAGAAATTTTTGAACTGCATTGCATTGCAACACAGTAAAAATCTGGGTCACATTTTATGTAACTATTTGGATCCTCATTTTTGGTGTTATGATATCTGTAATAACTATTGTGCAATTATTTCAAAATGTGAATTTATACACAATTCTGACTTTCTTTACTTTTAATTACATCTTGCAATTCTGTTTTTTTCGTTGTTGTTTTTTCCGCCACAGAATAAAATAAAGATAGTAAAACA
Source organism: Carassius auratus (assembly GCF_003368295.1). Classification (NCBI taxonomy): domain Eukaryota; kingdom Metazoa; phylum Chordata; class Actinopteri; order Cypriniformes; family Cyprinidae; genus Carassius; species Carassius auratus. The sequence goes on along the minus strand of NW_020526474.1, from coordinate 60,679 downwards.
ATTTTCTCACAATGTGATAAAACTAAAAAGGAAATTGAAAAAAATCAGTAGAGATAAAAAGTTGTTTATTGTTTATTTTTCTTAAGTGGCAGGAACAAAAAAACTGAATTGCAAGATGTAATTCAGAGAAAAAAAATCAGGATCACAAGATATAAACTCATAATAATTCAGAGATTATATTATCATTTTCTATATGAAGTCAGAATTGCAAGATAATCTCAGAACTCTTTCTTTTCTTTTAATTGCATCTTGTAATTTATTTATTTTTCGCCACAAAATAAAATAAAGATTATTGCTTTTTATATCACAATTCTGTAAAATAAAAACTTAAACGGGAAGAATGCCTGACTAAAACATTTCAGAAAAACATTCTATCAACGTTTTTTGGATGTTTCTGTTCAACTATTTTAAGAATGTGATTAAAGACCAGATAAATGATCAAACATTATTCTATTAACATTAATAAAAGAATGCTTGTTCATAACCTTAGCTAGAAGTTCTGTTGGCTGGACAGAAACCACCCAGCTACCGCATACAAACACAGTAGAAATTTGGTGTATTCGGACTGGATCCTCATCTATTGTGCAATGATTTCAAAACAAACCATAGCCTCATGCTTTAAATAAAGAGGTTGGCCCAAATTTTCCAGAACTGGATGGTCGCCTGGAAACCGGAACAGCGACAGCTTGCCCTGAAGACTGATGAATAATCCTTCAAGGATCATAATCTAGCATAATTAAAACATAATGCAATACGTTCGACTTCACCTCTTCCTCGAGTCGACCTGTGACGTGTCACAATTAGCAGGATTTGACACGCTGCAGTTATTAAAGTGAAGTGCTATTTTCTCTCCGAGCCAAAAGCTGCCATTAAAACACAAGAATGCTTTTACCTTCTGCTTATTACACTAGCTCCATTATTTAGAAAAATCTCTGCGAGTGTAGAAAGCACTTTTTCCAGGGATTCTTTTGTCTCCCTGTTGCTATGACAACGCATCGTGCCAAACAACACGGAGACTTGGGAAAGATGGGTCACCGAGGAGCATTTGGATTTGGGCTGATTACAGCACTCAACATCGCTGAGGTGAGAGCGAGTCCGTCCTCTCTGAAGAAATAACACGGCTCGGAGTGTGTGCTTTAGATTTAAGAAGGAATGACGGATATAAATGTCATCGCTGATGTCATGTGCTGCGGAAAATCAGACATAAATGAGGGTCAGATGTGAACAGAAGATCAATAGAAGTGATGTATTTTGACTTCATCAGTTGGGGTTTAAAAGAGGGAACGTTCTCACAACTTTTTTTAAACGTTACATAAATGTAAATGCAACTTTAATGATATTTGATATATATGTTTTCATAATGTTGAGAGACAACATTCTGAGATTAACATTCTTGCGACGTCTTTATGAAGTTATTTGTACATGAAACATTTTTAGAACCTTTAAATAACATTCTAATCACGACAAGGAAACAACATTTTAATGTTCTCGGAATGTTACAAGTTAACGTTCAGGTAGGACTACCGTTATATTTTGGGTAAAAAAAAAAAAGGTAGAATGTTGTAAGGAACACTTTCGTAGAATATTAAAATATTAAATATAAACATTCTAAAGCTGCCATTCCAGACCAGATCCACTCAGACGTTTTATTTCCTCTTCATGCTGGACATATTAATTGAAATCTCTGAGGTGAAACTTGTTGAACAGAATTAATTTCCCAGGGAACGAGTTCAGACAGACTCTGAGGAGGTTCTTCTGTTTGTGACATGAAGGTTTCACGGTCTAGTCTGTGATTTAAAGTATAAAGATGCAGGTGAGCTTCCACATAAACTCTTTCAAATTTAATTTGAATTCAATGGAGAATTGTTCCACAACTTCCCCCTGATGTTTCACTCACAGGGAAAATAAAAACTAAAATGAGTTGACTATGGAAGCTAGTTAACACCAGACAATTAACAAAAACAGGGTAATTGCAATTTATTTTAAAAATTAAAATTCAGACTTATTTCTCAGAATTGTGAGATATAAACTCAGCATTTTAACTTTCTTTCACGTAATTCTGAGTTTACATTCTGTTCTGATGGTGCAGTTCTGTATTACATCTCAAAATGTTTCCCATCACAAAATAGAAAATAAAATAGATAATTGCAAGTTACTATCTCACAATTTTCATGTAGAAAAAAAGTCTACTTCAAAATTCCAAGTTATTTGTCTCATAACTCTCAATGTTTTACCAAGTTTTTCACAATTCTGAATTTATATCAGGATAAAAAGTTTGAATTGTGAGATATAAAGTTGCAGTTACTTTTTTTTAATCCTGTGACAGAAACAAGTTTCAATATTTCACATCATGTTTTAAAAAACATTCTAGATTTAAAATAATAGCACACTACAACAAACCATGCAGAGAAACAAAAGCATTGAAATCACAATTTAGGTCGATTTTTTTCCAGCTAATGAACGATAAAAAAACACACACACACACACACACACAAAAAGCCATTCAGAATCCACTGATTTTTAAGAGCTTGAGTATTTAAAGCGACAGACAACAAATCTGTGGCACACAATTCTAATGAACAGAATTACATTATTTGTTTATGAGGAAACCAATGTATTTATTATTATAGTTTTCATTTTATTAGTGTGAATGGGCCCACTCAGATCTTAGATCATTTAAGAGCTGAAATTGCAAACTTTAGTCTCTTTGAAAATGACACATGTGAGACTACAGGAGTCTTTTTCCCAGGAAAAACATCTATGATGCAGAAAACTGCTCCGTTTGCTCTTCATTTCATTTGTCTGGCAGAAACAAACGATATTCTGAAGTCGACTTTCCTTTCCTGTGGGCTTTGAGACCCAACATTTTCATTGTTTAATCTCAAAGGTGATTATATTTTATTGCAGTAATGTTCACTTTGATCATTTACAATCCTTTTTCTTGGATATTTGGGACGCATCTCATTAAACACACAGCAGGCTGCAAACCCCAAATAAAAGAAGCGGCATAAATAAAGCCAAAACAGCCGTCGAGCGTAGCTAATAAACGAGAGAGGATTTCTTCAGTCAATGGAGAGCTAATGGATGATTCCCACAATGCAATGAAATTCGAAAAACAAAGAAACGAAGGAACGGAGGAGTGAATTGGTGTGTATGTGATTGCATCGGGTGATTCTGATTGCGACGGGAGGGTGAAGCCTCGCTCTCACCACCTGTTATTTAGCGCTGATGGCTCGTCTGACACGTCGGGGCGGTTAAGCTGTGGGCAGAGGATGGGTTCCAGCTGGGAGATGTGTTCACATATGCTCAGCAGCACAGACACACACACATATTAGTTTAATGAAATGTGTACAGATCGTAATTGCTGTAATAAGGGGCTGCTTCCCTCGAGGAGGCTTGCAAAAACAAGTCACATGCAACCAGGCGGAAAAACAGCCAGAGAAAGACAGACACTAAACTCATTCTGTGCATCTGCTGTGAGGGGCCCAAGATGGTTTTTAGTATCACAAACTGTATGCGTCTTTCATTTTATGTATTCTTTATAATGATTTTGTCATACACTCTTAAAAAATGTCCTTTATTGGAATCTATGGCGGTATGAAGAACCTTTAACACTTTCCATTGGACAAAAGGTTATTTAAACTAAATGTTTTTTCACACTCACTAATCTCATGAAACATATATTTTTCAAACTTGTAGAAAACAAGTGGAAATAATCATAGAAAGAATCATAGAAAGGACAACAGATAGAGAGAGTAGTAGCCAGAGCAAAAGATAGACGGACAGAATGACAGATAGAGTGACAAAATAGAGCAGCAGAATGGTAGAGTGACAGTGATAGATAGATTGACACAATGATAGAGCAACAGATAGAGCAAAAAAAGCCACAGAGAAAGGGATAGAGCAACAAAATGATCGATAGCGCAATGTAACAGAAGAGAGAAAGAACGATTGATAGAGCAACAAAATGATCGATAAAGCAATAGAATGGTAGAGCGCCAGAATTATAGAACAACAGACAGACAGAGTGACAGACAGAGCAACAGAAAGATACAGTGACAGAGAGATGGTGACAGATAGAGTGACAGAAAGAGTGACAAAAAGATAAAAAGATAGAGTGACAGAGAGTGACAGATAGAGTGACAGAAAGATAGAAGATAGAGTGACAGATAGACAGTGTGACAGGTAGTTAGCTTGACAGAAAGATAGAGTGACAGAAAGATAAAGTGACAGAAAGATAGAGTGACAGAAAGATAGAGTGACAGAAAGATAGAGTGACAGAAAGATAAAGTGACAGAAAGATAAAGTGACAGAAAGATAGAGTGACAGAAAGATAAAGTGACAGAAAGATAGTGACAGAAAGATAGAGTGACAGAAAGATAAGGTGACAGAAAGATAGCATGACAGACAGATAGCGTGACAGATGGAGTGACAGAAAGATAGAGTGACAGAAAGATAGTGTGAAAGATAAATAGTGTGATAGAAAGATAGTGACAGAAAGATAGTGTCACAAATAGATAGAGTGACAGAAAGATAGAGTGACAGATAGATAGAGAGACAGAAAGATAGTGTGACAGATAGAGTGACAGAAAAATAGTGTCACAAATAGATAGAGTGACAGAAAGATAGAGAGACAGAAAGATAGTGTGACAGAAAGATAGAGAGACAGAAAGATAGCGTGACAGAAAGATAGAGTGACAGAAAGATAAAGTGACAGAAAGATAGCGTGACAGAAAGATAGAGTGACAGAAAGATAAAGTGACAGAAAGATAGCGTAACACACAGATAGCGTGACAGATGGAGTGAGAGAAAGATAGAGTGACAGAAAGATAGTGTGACAGATAAATAGTGTGATAGAAAGATAGAGTGACAGAAAGATAGTGTCACAAATAGATAGAGTGACAGAAAGATAGAGTGACAGATAGATAGAGAGACAGAAAGATAGAGAGACAGAAAGATAGTGTGACAGATAGAGTGACAGAAAAATAGAGTGACAGAAAGATAGCGTGACAGATAGATAGTGACAGAAAGATAGAGTGACAGATAGATAGAGTGACAGATAGATAGTGTGACAGAAAGATAGAGAGACAGAATGACAGACAAAATGTGTAGTTTGTATTGTTTTTTAATTAATATTTTTTGCAAAACATACGCATTGGTCGCCACCTACTGCTGTAATAATGTAACCTACAGAATTATAAGTAAATGAATTTAAGAGTTTGATTTTTAAGACACCAGGATAAATCTAAATCCACTGTAAATGTCACCATACTATTATCCTAATGCAGTGGAAAGTTCATGTTTCATTATTTAGCGCCTGTACTGTACTGTATGTACCTGCAGGCTTCATGTGTTTTGACTGCAGATGGCTGAGCATCATCACATTCTGTTTGACTCTTAAATAAAGAGAAATAAAAGTTATTTTCTGCAGCAGCAATAAGCACAGATTTGATTTGGAACACAGACTCCTCGTTCTCTCACTCACTCACTCACTCACTCACACACACACACACACACACACACTTAATACAATATGCCCTATTTTGAGAAAATGCAGCATCTGTGTTCTATAAGCTCGCGAGTGTTATCTTCAGTTGGCTTCCCAGTGAGCTGGAAGAGCAGACGAGAGCACGGGAGGAAGAATTCGGCTCATTCCGAGTGTTGTCAGCTGCATTCTAATGTTTGATGATTGCATCTCCTCCTAAATGTCAAGTGCATTTCCATTTAAAGTACTTGCTTAAACACCCATGAAAAGGGGACACGCGGGTGCTCCGTGCATAAAGGCATGAAGAGGGAGTTTCTCAAGAGCCACCAGCCAGAAGAAAATCACCACCTTCCCCTTTTTTCCCACAGAACCTGTAGACAATGCCTGCTAATGCTGCATCTCTCCCTAAAGATAGAAGCTGGTCACAGAGTCTGAGGAGAACTGACACCATCCCACACATATGCACACAAATATATCATTTGTTAACCTCAAGATAGGAATGGTATATTACATACATTATCTCCCTGCAGCGTTGAACTGAGGTGAGTCATTGCTTCAATCCATACTGCACCATTTATAGTGTCAGAAATTCCTATTTGAACATACATAATTAAATTCCCACCTGTTTAGTTTTTGCAACTGGTAATTGAATATTGCAATGCTCAAATTGCATTTTTCTCCCAAAGTAAAATTCTCAATATTAAACTTTAACAGGCCTTAGGTAAGGTAAATGACCAACAAACTTCCAGGGCCTACCAAATAATGCTAAATTGCATGCAAAAACACCTTAACCCTATAAAGCTTGGTGTATCATATTTGATAATCAAATTACTGGGATAACAAACATGATCAAAACTAAGGCAAAACATTTACTGAGACATCAATGGGAGATATAGATCGACAATCGATATATACTGTATATGTTTGGATCATTTCAATCTGAGTCTATTACTGGAGATATAGAGCCACGACTGATATTTCTAGCATTTTATGTCAGTATCTGCTGTAATAAAGGTCTCATTGATTTACATTACAAGCATCAGACTTTCAACACAGAAATATCAGCAGCTGCACCAAAATCCTGCTCATTGTGGGCAGTTTTTCCTCCATATTATCACTATATCAGACTATATAAGCCATAAAAGCCTGATTTTTCACAAAAAAAAAAAACATAAAATCACATTTTCTCATTATTATTATTAATACGTATGTCAGGCTTCACAGGGTTAAATCAGAATGAGTTGCACAGCCTCATTTTTATTTGCATCAAATTTAACATGGCATCTACCCTGAAAAGAGCTTTAATGCCACAAAATAAATAAATAATGAAAAGCATAATTGCATTAGCATGCGGCGTGAAGGATTATACCAAGATCAGACAAGACCAACGACACACTCGCCATATTTCATTTTGAGTCATTAGAAATGTAAAATGACACGCTTGAATAAAACCCGAGTGAACGGCGCCAACCTGTGCCAACGAATGTGACGAACCTCCTCCAGCATCCATCACAGCCACCTTTTCCTGAGGCCTATAAACATCATAAATGATGCGTCGTGTGGAAGCATCATGAGGGAGATTTATTGAATGACACGTTTGGCCGTGCATCAGCCCTCTCGTTTGATACATTCTATTTAATTAGTATGCTGATGTAGAAATGTTTGCTGTGATAAAAAGGTAAAGGCAAGCTCACATGCACCATAAATAACCTGCGTAACGACAGCAGTTTAATGTCCAATTAGGTTAAAAGGGTCTGAGAAACAATGGCGCATTGTAGACGGACGCCTTGAGAGACGTTGATGGAAACGAAACAGATTCATTAGCTCCATCCAAACATGACTTATCAACAGCTCTGACCGTCCTGAACTCGTCCGGCGTGATTGATTTGGAGCTCTGAGAAACCATGTCAAAGGAGTTCATAAAGTTTTACATGCATTTGCATGCATGCAGCACCGTTCTCATGCATTTATGGAAAAGGTGGTTATGATTGCGATAACTTTGAAAGACCTGCTGCTGGTTTGCATGACGTCTTTTCAAAATAATAAAGGTACCAAAAGGGGGTTTTTGCGGAAGAAGAACCATTGTGCAATGGAGAGTTTCTATGGATGTTAAAGGTTCTTCAGAGAACCATTAGTTGGCACAAAAAAAAACTTTATTTTTAAGAGTGAAAAGAAAAATGCTCTTAAAAATGAAGGTTCTAAACTGGGATCAGATTAGGATTTTCTTAGAAACTTAACTAAGAAAACATGTTTCCCAATGATTCTTCTATAGTATTGTTTGCTAGATTTTATTAATTAATGTATTATTTTCTTTCCTTTTTTGGTGTTGTAAAGTCAATAATGATATTAACTATTAGTGTGTGTGTGTGTGTGTTTACATATGTCTAATGTGCCAGAAAGTTTGCTTCACTAGATGTTGGTCGTTTAACATTTTTAATCAACTGTTGTATAAATATTAACTGTTTAACTACCTCTATCTATCCTCACACTCTCGCCTGGTTAAAGTAAAGCCCCGCCTTCTTCGATTTGATTGGCCATCTCAAGCATTTCGACATTGATGAGCACTGTTAGACCAGCCCAAAAATATAACTTTTAAAACGTATTTTCTTATTAACAACAAACAGAGCCGTGTGTAATGGAGTGTAGCAGAGCAGCATGAAGAGAGACTCGGTTTAAAGTGCCTCCGAATCCATTTATGTTCTCGTCTGAGAAGGAGGTGGCACTCAGCTAATTAACCTGCAGCTAAAACACGCCAGTAACAAAGCACCATGCCAGAGCTCAGGATCCAGTCATCAGGTCGATGGCTCCTCCCATCACCTGCAACTGACCAATCACACGCCTTCAGTCTGAGACGCTCCACAAAGACATCCAGAACTTCAGCCAAGGACAGAAGAACGTGGCCCACATCAGAAGCACAGACGGCGTCTGAGTTCATCCTGAGGCTGTGAATCAGCCTTGAGCTCAGACACACTTCAGGAGAAAGAACACACTCTTCTACACCATCGAAATCTTAACATTCATGCAAAGTGCTTCTGTTGTATAAACAAGGCCACTGTAAGCTTTGGCTTGCTCATTTGAGCTATATAATATAGTTAATATTTAGCAATAAGATGGGGGTGAAAACTTTTGAACATGATGAAGATGGCCAAATTTGTCTTATTTTGTTGAAATATAATTTTTTTCCATTTAGTTCTGCCCTTCGTAAGCAACAGAAGATACTTGTATGTTTCCTGGTACACAAATTAAGTACAATTTACCTTGATCTTCAAATTCTCTTAATGCATCTTGTTTCCTTCTGGAGCATCAGTGAATGTTTGAATCTTTTTAAATAGTTGTGTTTGAGTCCCTCAAATGTCCTCAGTGTGAAAAGATGCATCTCAAAATCATAAAGTCACTGCTGGAAAGGGTTCAAATATGTAAAGATGCTGGAAAACTGAAGAATCTGCAGGAGCTTAAAGATGTTTCTGAAGAACGCTGCTCAGTTTAACTGTTCAGAACAAACAAGGGACTCATGCACAACCATCACAAAACAGAAAGACAGTCGAGGATCATCAGGTAACAGAACACGGTACTAAGAACCAAGGGTTCCCAAACTTTTGAGTGGGGTTATTTTAATAATTTCAGCAATTTTTTTATCTTATGGACTAAATGTTAATATCTTTTATGTACAATATCTTACTCAGGACAGTACTAAATAAGAAAATAGCATGCATTGAGTGTGATCTCTCTTATTTTCTGAAAATTACTCGCATTTCCACAGATTCTGCAAGGGGTGCACAAACTTTCGAGCCCCACTGTACATATATATATTATATATGTGTGTGTGTATGTATGAGTGTTTTGGTTAAGTAGTTAAGTTCAGTAGTTTTATTCATGTTTTTACTTGCCATTTTTGTATTGTTTTCCATTATAAAACCTTTTATAAAATTTTTTAAACCAATATAGATTTACTTGAGAAGCAAAAATGTTAACGTATAAAAAATATATATTTATATGAAGTGAGTTTGTGCTTGAAACAAGAAAAGAATATCGGTCTGTGAGGTCAGAAAAATAAATTAAAGATCTATGTTCTTGTTTTAAGCATAACTTCATTTTGATAAATTTCTCAGTAAACAAGACTTCATACCTTCATTAATTTTGCTTCTCCAGTAAATCTTGATTTAAGAATGTATATTTTTACAGTTACAGTATGCAGTTGGTGGTTGCCATTAATTTCCATTGTATTTTAATTAATTTTTTTACTATGGAAGTCAAAGGCAACCACCAACTGCTTGATTATTTTGTAAAAGTTATAGGAACGCCGCTACTGAACGTTCTCTGAATGTTCAAAAACGTCCATATTATCACAAACTTTATGGTAATGTTACATATCTCAACTTTTGTCTTTGTTACTGCAGAGGTTGGAGAAAACAGTAGAATACACTAATGTTTAACAAATGTTTTTCTCATTGCGAACTAAATGTTTTCTAACGTTTGTTAAGGCAAATGCGAGAGAAAACATTAAAGGAATATTCCATTTTATAATTTTGCAAACTTTATTACTTTATCTTTACTGTCACTTTTGATCAATTGAATGGATCCTTGATGAATAAAAGTATTAATTTCTTTCAGCTTTTGACTGGTTTATATGTATATGGGAAAAGAACAGAAGTCATTCCAGTACACTGGGCTCCTCTGGGGAATTGAGCGCTCGTTCGGATAAAAGGAAACGATTCACTGCGGATAGATAAGGGAAAAAAGTTAATTACACAGGTAAGCCTCGGGGTTGATGTAAAAGGCCTGTGGAGGAGGACGACCCTGAGCTACACGCCTCTGCTTACCCACACAGAACATCTGATTGCCTTTGGAGTTTCACAGGAATGCTTGTATTCTTGCTTCGGGACAGAAAGTCACCCGGAAAGCATTAGAATAGCTGCATGTTTTTGGATTGGGGGCGGGGAAAGGGGCGGAGCTCCAGGATGAGTGACAGGAAGTACTCAAACATAATTTAATGACAGTTTTGAATTGCAACGGGTAGCTTGATATATTATAATTCAGGAGACGTCAAATGATTTAAATAAAAAGCTGTTTATTTTACCTTGTCATGGCAGGCATTTCTGCTTAATGTGCTGAGTTCTGTCAAAAACATTGTGTCAGGGCAGATGGATGTGAGCAGAGCTATGGTGCACTTTACTGTAATACACACTGATGTTGATCATTAAGGCAAACAAAATGCTGATTATATGTCTTTCTAGCAAAAAATATATCGGATAAAAACTCACTTAAACACTGCATGTCTATCATTCACAGCCTGGTTTTCATTCACATTAATTTAAACAATTAAATTAAATCTACCATTAGAGTGACAGCTGAGTGTTAGATCTGAAACATACATGATGTTCTTCCTCATTATTTTGTCTTGTTTGCCAGTACAAATAAATGAAGAGACAAGTAAAATGACTGAAGATATTGAGGGGTTCATGTTTTTTTTTTTTTTTTTTTGTCTCTGAGGTCCACTTCCAATGTTTTTACATCAAAAAACATCATAACTGAAAAGTAAAAGGCTATCTATTGTCCTGTATTGACCCCCTCGTCAGAATGATCTGTTTGAATAGGCGTGGTGGATCGTAGACTCAGAAGTAAAGTTCTTGTGGAAAAATGTGGGGCTCAGTTAGTGATGTAGAATCGGTGGGCGGGGCTAAACAGACGATGCTGTAGAATGGGTGGGTGGAGCTAAACAGGTAGTCCTGTAGAATCAGTGGGAGGGGCTAAACAGAGGGCGATGTAGAATCGGTGGGTGGAGCTTAACAGACGGTGATGTAGAATCGGTGGGTGGAGCTAAACAAACGGTGATGTAGAATCGGTGGGTGGAGCTAAACAGGTAGTGCTGTAGAATCGGTGGGCGTGGCTAAACAGACGATAATGTAGAATCGGTGGGTGGGGCTAAACAAACGGTGATGTAGAATCGGTGGGTGGAGCTAAACAGGTAGTGCTGTAGAATCGGTGGGCGTGGCTAAACAGACGGTAATGTAGAATCGGTGGGTGGGGCTAAACAAACGGTGATGTAGAATCGGTGGGTGGAGCTAAACAGGTAGTGCTGTATAATCGGTGGGCGTGGCTAAACAGACGGTAATGTAGAATCGGTGGGTGGGGCTAAATGGGCAGTGGTGTATAATTGGTAAGGATAAAACTGAAAGAAATGTAGAATCAGTGGGCGGGGCTAAACAGGCAGTGGTGTAGAATCAGTGGGCGGGGCTAAACATGCAGTGGTGTAGAAACAGTGGGTGGGGCTAAACAGGCAGTGGTGTAGAATCAGAGGGGCGGGGCTAAACAGGCAGTGGTGCAGAATCAGAGGGGCGGGGCTAAACAGGCAGTGCTGTAGAAGCAAGCGTTGATCTTCCATGGAGGCGGGGCACATTCCTCAAACTGTCATTTTGGCAGATTGGCTTCAATATAAGCTGTTTTGAGATTTAATGACCTTTTGTCTGTCAAAAGATCAAGGGAATTTAGATTTCTCTGTTCATGACCCCTTTAAGTGTTTCGTTACTTTAAATAAAATAAATGCAACTGAAATGTAATAAATAATACAAAATAAAAACTATAAATATATATCTTTTTTTATTATTTTAGCTAGTTTCTATGGCAAAATTTTTTATTTCAATTTCGTTCAATTTGATGTGTAAAATAACTTCAATTGAAATAAAAATGAATAAAAACTACTGTATATAGACATAAAATGTCAAAATGTCAAAAGCACAACATAATTACTAAAACACGACTAAAAAAAAAACGGATTTAAAACTGATTCAAAACATTCATTAAAACTTTACTTTGTCAATGTACTGTAAAACAAGAAAAAACATTAATTGATTTCATGAACTGCGTGCAATTTCAGAATTCAATTTCAATAGCAATGCAACTCATGTTGCATTCTCAGTATTACAGTAAACATGCTACTACAGTCTTTTCTATTTCAGATCATCTTCTGTCATGAAAAGGAAATAATACGAGGTGAATCTTGCACAGCAAGTTACATTTAATTGGTGTAAAGCATAGACAGTAAAAGAAATGGACACAGCGACCCCATTGGAACTCAATTGAGACAAATGAAGCCCAGTTTTAGCGTTTTTTAGCACTTCCGTTTCTGACGCGCAGACTCAAACGAAGCTTGACGACGTCAGCAACCTGTCTGACAGATGTAAATCTTCTAGTAGCTGTGCGTGCAAACTGCCATCGTTAATCTTGCAGAGACGGCGAGCTTGAGCGGGGAGTTCTTTGGCGTGAGTGAGCAGGAGTAAGTATTCTGATTGATTATTTTGTATAGTATTTTAAAATGTAACGCCAGTACGCCATATTAAGTTAATTGCCTGCGAGCTTCTCCTCCTGTCTGTACGGTAATGCGACAGAGAGCCGAGTGGTTATGACGCAATCGTTAGCCTATTTTTTACAAAAACTGTTTATACGGGGCCATAATGTAACATAGAAGGTAATGGAGCCCTTTATACATTGTCGTGTATCTTTAGAAATAAATAATGGACAAACAGAGTCTTTAAACGCCTCAGATGTAAAGTTATTCGCTGTCAAAGTGACGCCAAAATGAATGGGAGTCAATGGGAATGCTAACGCAAGTGAAGTTCTGCTAAAAGATGGCAGCCCCCACCCGACTTCAACTTCCGGTCGAGTTCCTTGCCCCTTGGTGTAAAGTCATAGCTGATGTTTGTCGCTTCATTGTTAAACTCACACTATGAGGTCGTGACCTTACAATTACTGCCAGATTTGTCCCTGCAGGGAAATCATCTGTCCCCATGAACTCTGACTCGATCTGTCCAGTCCACTCAACGCCAGCCTGAGAAGTGAGATGTGTCATTAGACACGAGGACACACATCAGGCCAAGAGCCTCTCAGAGCCTTAACAAGCTGCCAATGAGCTCATGATGCTCCGTCAGACCCTCACACTCACTCCATCTAATGCAGACTGTCAGAGGAGATGATGAAGATGGAGAACTGATACCGACTTCCTCTCGAAGGCTTTACAAAGATAAAATTACATACAGCTCTCACAGAGGTGCAGCTGTTATTGTGACGAGTGACAATAATCACAGTCTCATCTTCAGACACTGAATGCATTCCTGTACACTTTATTCATCAAGACTTCTTCATTAAAAGTTTGCATGTGTTTTTTGTTGAGTGATAATCAGGCTGTTATGGCTTATGTGGTCTGATATGGTGAGAATATCTACATTATCATGTTTTATTAAAAAATATTAGCATATCACACATCAAAAAACATTACAAAAAGAAAAAACTACAAGAATAAAATGCATGGCTGCCTTCATAAAGCTCTAGATATTCTGATTCATCCATCACTGTGCATCAGATGACTTGAAATACCATCAGATTCTACAGTGGAAATGCAATAAAATGTATTTAATAATACATGTAAAAAAAATTAAATAAATCTTAATCTTCAGTTTTGATATATGATTGACCTAGCAATGACTAATCTCTTAAATTAAAAATAAAACGAATATGTTTGGAGTGCTGACTGAGGACTGCATTCTGATTGGGTGTGGGTCTAAAGCCCCGCCCACACTGACCCTTATGCAAATGATTACATGCAATAAACATGATTTATATATGACACTGCACTGATAATAATGTACTTGCTCATGCAGGAGATTACAATCACAAATGAGAGCGCTTATAAAATCTAATCTAATATCTGAAGTGTTTCTCAACATGATACTTTAAATGGTCTCCTGCTTCATTTGTAGCCTAATCCATGCGAACGGATTGCGAAAGTGTGCGCGCAGATTATGAATTCGTGGGTACAGATTCAAGAACCGAGAGTACGGTTTACCAAATCTGAGCGTACTGATTAGAAATTCGTTGGCTAAGATAGGACATTCGAACCAGAAAGACAGCTTACATTTGACTAAAAGTTTTTTGTCTTTATGCTCAACTAAAGTGAAATAATGAGCATATTTCCACTTTGAGAAACTCATGTTGCTCTCGCCTTGACTCGCCATGACTGCAGCACATACTTGAATAAACGGAAACACGTCCACAGTGCGTCTTCGTATTTACAGTGGTTGGCATCCACCAATCCTACAATGCGTTGCTGCTGCAAACAGGTTAGGCTGCACTTCAGTCAACATTAATTAATTTTTTAAAAAGTAATGGACAATGCACCATATGGTAATGGTAAAACAGATAATTTATTTAAAAATGAATGCGTTGCAGTATTAGTTACTGTCAAAAGTAACTGTGTTACTGTAATGCGTTACTAATAACCTGTTACTGCCCAACATTGGACAAACTGACTCAAATGATTCGCGTACCCGCTTTGAACTCCCGAACCGACTCAAATTATTCACAATCCCGCTCCGAACTCCCGAACCGACTTAAATGATTCGCGAACCCGCTACGAACTCCCAAACTGATTCAAATGATTCGATAACCCGCTCCGAACTCCCGAACTGATTCAAATGATTCGATAACCCGCTCCGAACTCCCGAACTGACTCAAATGATTTGCGATCCCGCTCTGAACTCCCTAACTGACTCAAATGATTCGCGAACCCACTACGAACTCCCGAGCTGATTCAGATGATCCGCGATCCCCAAACTGACTCAAATGATTCGCGAACCCCAAACTGACTCAAATGATTCGCTAACCCGCTCCGAACTGCCGAACTGATTCAAATGATTCGCTAACCCGCTCCGAACTCCCGAACTGACTCAAATGATTCGCGAACCCACTACGAACTCCCGAGCTGATTCAGATGATCTGCGATCCACAAACTGACTCAAATGATTCGCGAACCCCAAACTGACTCAAATGATTCGCGATCCCACTCCGAACTCCCGAACTGATTAAAACGATTCACGCTCCGAACTCCCGAATTGACTCAAATGATTCACGCTCCGAACTCCCAAACTGACTCAAATGATTCACGAACCCTCTCCGAACTCTTTTAGTTACTTTCTTTAATGTTCCCATTAATGCGCTTTTATGCGTTATGGTCTATATAAACACAAAGTAAAACAAAAGTTATTTTTAAACACTATTTTGATTACCCTTAAGGCGCCAGGGTTTTTTTGGGGGGAAAAAAACTGTATTTTGACAACACTGACATCAAGATTTCAAAAGCTTGTGGCTTGAATGGGCTTAAAGATAGAGATCTACTGTCAATTAGAAAAATGTTTGGCATGATCGAAAGTTGATGTGGTGTGTAAATATACTAATCTAATTTGCATATTATGACGTCACCATGGGGCGGCTATCTCGAGTTTCATAATATTAAGGAAATATTAGATATCGAATTGATGTTTGAACATATTTGCATGTTTCTGTGTGTATGTGTCTTTTTATCCTCATTCCAAATCATCAGAAATGAGGAAGCCAACAATAAAACAGGAGAAAGTACTAAATTATTACTATATTACTACACTATATAGTAGTAAAACACATGTGAACAGTAGCCTACTTTTTGATCAGTTCATCAGTAATATTCAGGAAATAATAGATATTGAATGGATGTTTTTTTTTATTCTCATTCCAAATGATCAGGGGAAAAAATGAGAAAAGTAGTACATTATTACTTTATTACTGTGCCATAGTAAAATACATGTGCCTATTTTGTACCCAGCCTGGACCCAGCGCAGAGCGCACCTTCTCCACACAGACTGCACCTGTAGCTACTGTCTGCCGGCCGCGCATTAGAGAGCTCTCCTATGGACACTATGACCACGTTCACTTCTGCCACCCGCATCCCTGTTGAGCAAAGGGTCAAAGTGATCGCTTGTGCTTCGTGAACACTCTCGCTTTGCACGGCGGCACCATTGCGCTGCAAAGATGTACCGCGAGACGCGCGATCATTAGATGGCGAATATTACCATTCAGAGTCAGAATCTGCGAACAACATTTGCAACACATCCTCGCGGTACAACTTTGTATTAGCCATCTGGCGATTTTCTCTCATAAATCTCACCATTTACACTCATGCTATGAAATTAATTGCTTCTGCATCAATGACATGAGAGCTCACTTGCTCTGCTATTTTCTCGAACATTTTGCATATAACAGAAACAATGCATATTGTTGGTCTAGAATCAAAGCACTAAATGTCTGCCATCTAGTGGAAGGGAATACAAATTAGATATTACACCATATAAGGAACTACAGGCTATTTTATGAAGGATGATGTCTTGTCGCAATTTTGTCGCATATGTTATCATGCTAAGGATCTGACTGAAAGCCGGCGACTCCACAGTAGAGACAGGCTGCATGTTTTCAACAATGTTTCACCTGTATGAGAAAAACATACAGAGAATCACTTAAGACACTTTGCTGTAGACCCATTCCACATAATAATATTCATTAAAACTGTATGTTAACACGTAGGAGCTTGCTGCATGAATCCGTGAGTAGGCTACAGTTTACAAATCCACGGGAACGGATTGCAAAAATGTGCGCGCAGATGATGAATTCGTGGGTACAGTTTCAAAAACTGAGGGTATGGTTTACAAAAACTGAGCGCATGGATTGTAAATTCGTTGGCTAGGATAGGACATTTGAACCAGAAAGAAACAACTTACATTTGACTAAAAGGTTTTTGTCTTTATGCTCAAGTAAAGTTAAATAATGAGCATATTTCCACTTTGAGAAACTCGTGTTGCTCTCGCCTTGACTCGCCATGACTGCCGCAAATACTTGAATAAATTGAATAAACGGAAACACGCCCACAGTGCGTCTTCGTGTTTACAGCGGTTGGCATCCACCAATCCTACAATTCAATCCTACAATTTCATTTTTAAACATAATTTATATATATTGTTTCTCGAATAGGAATGGAATCGCGAATCATTTGAATCAGTTGGAGAGTTCGAAGCAGGATCTCGAATCATTTGAATCAGTTCGGGAGTTCGTAACGGGTTCGCGAATCATTTGAGTCAGTTCGGGAGTTCAAAGCGGGTTCGCGAATCATTTGAGTCATTTCGAGAGTTCGAAGCGGGATGGCGAATTTCGGGAGTTCGTAGCGGGTCCGCGAGTCATTTGAGTCAGTTCGAGAGTTCAAAGCGGGTTCGCGAATCATTTGAGTCATTTCGAGAGTTCGAAGCGGGTTCGCGACTCATTTGAGTCATTTCGAGAGTTCGAAGCTGGATCGCGATTTTCGGGAGTGCGTAGGGGGTTCGCGAATCATTTGAGTCAGTTCGAGAGTTCGAAGCGGGATTGTGAATCATTTGAAACAGTTCTGGAGTTCGTAAGGGGTTCATAAGGGGTTCGCGAATCATTTGAGTCAGTTCGAGAGTTCGAAGCGGGATCGCGAATCATTTGAATCAGTTCGAGAGTTCGAAGCGGGTTCGCGAATCATTTGAATCAGTTCGAGAGTTCGAAGCGGGATCGCGAATCATTTGAATCAGTTCGAGAGTTCGAAGCGGGATCGCGAATCATTTGAATCAGTTCGAGAGTTCGAAGCGGGATCGCGAATCATTTGAATCAGTTCGAGAGTTCGAAGCGGGTTCGCGAATCATTTGAGTCAGTTTGTCCAGTGTTGGGCAGTAACAGATTCTCTGTATGTTTTTCTCATACAGGTGAAACATTGTTGAAAACATGCAGCCTGTCTCTACTGTGGAGTCACCGGCTTTCAGTCAGATCCATAATATGATAACATAGATTTCATTTTTAAACAACACACATATATATATATATATATATATATGTTTCTCGAAATTGATTCTGAATAATTCAGATTGCTTTCATTTATTTATTTCAAAATGTTTTGTGTTATGTTGTCCATTGTTGATAGTTTTCATGCTTAAGCTGTGAAAGGAACATTTTTAAGGGCTCAACACAACAGCTTTTATGAAGCAGAAGCCACTTTAGTTTTTGATTCTGAATATATTATTCAGGTGTTTTCTTATTTATTTCAGAAATCCTTGTGATATACAATATTAATTTTGTGCTGGTCTGACGTAATCAAAATAGTGTTTAAAAATTACTTTCTGTTTTACTTTGTGTTTGTATAGACCACAACGCATAAAAGCGCATTAATGGGAACATTAAAGAAAGTTCTTTAAAAAAGTAACTAAAAGAGTTCGGAGCGGGTTCGCGAATCATTCGAGTCCGTTTGGGATTATTATCAATGTTGAATACAGTTGTGCTGCACAATATTTTTGTGGAAACTGTGATGCATTTTATTTTTCAGTATTCACAGATGAATAGAAAGTTCAGAAGAACAGCATTTATCTGAAACCGACATCTTTTGTAACATTATAAATATCTTTACTGGCACTTTTCATCAGTTTAATGCATCCTTGATATATAAAAGTACTATTTTTTTTTTCTTACCCTACTTTTGAATGGTAGCCTAGTGTATCATGGTTTTCAACACTGATAATAATCAGAAATGTTTCTCGAGCAGTAAACCATCATATTATTCTGATTTCTGAAGATCATGTGACACTGAAGACCGGAGGAATGATGATGATGCAGAAAATGGTGAAGTGGTCAGTCGTTAACAGTGTTGCTTTCCATGTTTTTAATTAAGAAATCATGAGAGTAATATCCCTGGAGGAAAGAGAGCAACAGAGGACCTGAAAGAACACACACACATCTCCTCGCCTCAAAATTATATTTTATTAGGTGCATGAAAACCGTGCTGACATATTTTATTGGATTTTGAAGAACTATGTTGACACGGTGAATTTCACAGGATGTTTAATGTGAATCTCGGCGCTCACAAACACAGTTTTCTGAGGGTCGATTCTCCGCTCGCGCCGCCACAATAAAAAGCAAACAAAACATAATCAAATCATACTTTGATCAATCGCCGTGCTCCTCCAAATCAAATAACCATGAATAACTCACAATAGCAGGTCCAGCTGTGTTCGTGACACGTTTGAGGATGAAAATGTGCAGAATGTACTCTATGTGTTCATGACTATACAAAGTTTTCTCTTCACAAGAAAATGTGTTTGTATTACACACATTATCAAATTATAGATCAAATACAGCGTAAAATATAACTGGATGAGCATCAACTAAAATATTGTGTGTTTTCTGCTATTTTAGGGTTATATCATAAATAAAAAAAATTATAAATAAAACAATAACTTCAATTATATATCTTTTTTTATCGATTCTAGGGTCTGTGAATCTTTTGATTCAGATATGAATAATGGTTTGTGAATGGTTATTCAGATTGGGACTTTGGAGCACATATTATGAATCTTTTCTGTCTTCTTTTGTTAAACAGTACAAATGTACAGTAGTACAGTAATTAAAAAAAAATGGAAAGAAAGTACTCAAGGATCAAATTGGGTTGCCAGGTTAAAAAAAGTAATACATTTACATCTTAATAGGACACATAGGAAGACTATAAAAATGCAGCTCAGACACAACGTTTTTTAAATGTTACTTCTTGTTTCAGAATGTTCGGGAACATTCAAATGTAACATTCCCATGATAGAACGGAACATATGTTTGCAAAAAATACACACATCACAAAAGTTAAACATTTAAAAAACTAAATGTTCATAATTAACATTTTCCTAGCGTTTGCAAAATGATCAAATAAAATGTTCACTTATAAACTATTATCATAACTTAATGGGAACGTTAGCCAGAAGATATTTTTCTTAGCTGGGATATTGTCAACATTGAGATTTGTTTTGCTCAAAAGAATTGCTTAGTTTTTGATTGATTCAGTGCTTTTTAAAAGAATCAATGATTCAATGACTCGTTCGTGAAGACTTGCTTCATTCCTGAATGAATCAGCTGTTTTGAATGAATCGTTTGAATGGTTGAATCAATCAATCATGAAGACAGTGACACGTCTCCATCTTATTTTAGTGGTAAATGAAAGGGAAACATACATTTCCAAAAGGTTAGAATAGTTGGCTCTATAATGGTTAATATGCCCCTGGAAATAGATTTTAATTTCACCGCTTAATGGAAAAGTTTCTGTCTCTGCTTAAAGGTTCGGGATCATTTTTCAGGTTTTGTTCTGGTGTTATAGAAATGGCTGCTGTGTTTGAATAAATGCATTACTGTAAGTAATGTCAGAGGCTGTCTCTATAGTGGATTTGGCAGTAATCATAACATGCACAGTTAAATAACAAACCTCTTTCTCACAGATTGACAAGCTGATTCGACTTTTCTAAGCAAAGCATGGAAATTGATTCTGACAAACCTCAGTTTGGTTTAAGAGCTGAACAATAACCCCACGCTGCTGTTTCTCTGGCCAGAATGAAGTAATCATCACACTGTAGTTTCACCTACAGGACCTGTTTGAGACAGTGTGTGTGTGTCTGTTCTTCTACTGCCCTCTGCTGGAGACAAAAAACACCAACATTTCCATCAAATCCCATGCTTTCACATGTCAGAACACATTTTAGGAATACTACAGTATAAATAAACATAAACACAAATAAATATTTAATCAGAATCAGAATATATTCTGGCATATTTAATAAAATATTACTAAACATAGCATTATTTCTCCATCATTATAATGCAATGCTTTCAAATGCCATTGATAGTTTTCAGAATCATTTTTTGATTTTTTGATTTTTTACTGTAGACCAGTAATTTTAGTATTAGTTATAGTATATAACACAATGAACGCAGTGCATCACTACAGCAGAAGCTCTGGTCTGTTCAGACAGGAACTGCTTCTGATTTCTGCCCTGCAGTTACCACTAGAGGACAGCATTTAATACACACACAGACGAGCATCACAGATCAATCCTGGAGTAATATATCAATATCAGTCCTCGAGCAGCAGGACTCACTGTCTGGACTGAAACTAGATCTGACAAGAAATAAAAGCTTGAGAAAACACACACTGGAAGGCCACTGTATCATTGTTTGTGCATGAACTTCTACTTCATTTTGATGTGCTTTCTTATTCCAGTAAATTGTTGGAATTAATGAAGCATTTCAAAAAGTGCAGACTTACAAAACTAAACTGGTATCACGAAACATCCTTCAAATCAGTCATAAATTCAGATTATTTGCACATGATTACACTGTAAACAGAGATTATTAGAGTATGTTTTACATAAAAAATAAAGTATTTCAGTCTTTCAAAATTTTTTGTTCGATTCATTGTGTTACTTGCTAATTCTTTTATTATTTGTATAATCTGATAGACCAAATTCTGCACCAAATGTTTTGGGTGTTTATGTATTTATTAACATTTTGACTGTAGCTTTTATTTTAATACATTTTGTCTTCATGTTCATTTTAGTTTTAGTGATTTTGTGCTTTTGTAAATTCATTAGCCTTTGTTTTTTTATATTTTTGTCACTTGCTGTTTTTTTGTAATTATTTGTGTTTTTTTACAAGCAATTTCTTACAAAATAAATTGTTTTAAAATAAATTCTGCACCATTTTTTTTTTTTACATCTATAGCATTTATTAATATCTTGACAGCTTTTCTTTTCTGTTTTCACGTTCGTTTTAGTAATGTTTGTTATGATTTTTTTATATTTCTATTTTTATTTCAACTTTTGATTAAATTCAGTGTTACTTGTTTCTTTGTAATTATTTATGAAATTTACCAGTTATTTCAGAGTGAAAGTTGTTTCAAAGTAAATCCTACATGTGTTTATGTTTACTATAGTATTTATTAATATTTTGACTTAACTATTTTTATTTTAATCTTAATTTTAGTTGACTTTTTAGTAATTTAGTTTTATTTTATAATTTCTGTTTTTATTTAATGTAATCCTAAATTATTTTGTCATTTTTTAATTTCTATTTTTAATTCGGTTTGTTACTTGCCGCTTCTTTACAAACAATTGTCCATGTTTCTAGTTTCAAAGTAAATCACACACCATTTTTTGCAGTGTTTACATAATATTATTTAATAATGTTGTCTTAGCTTCCATTTTAATATTTCCTGTTTAAAGTCTTTGGAATTATTATTAATTCTTTGTAACCAATTCTAAGTGAAAGTAAATCCTACACCTATTTTTTCAGTCTATGTACACTGCATTGCATGCATATTAAATTCCACCATGCAAATATTCCCAAAAGTTATGAAACAAGTTACAATAACACCGGTTTAATTATTAAATATATTAAAAAGCGTATGTGGATCTCAAATGAAACCAAATATGGTGTTTAAAAAGCGTGTCATGATGTAATGCTGCCAAACATTCACATGCTGGAGGTTTCTCGGGCAAAAGGGCAAACTGAGGCTGATCTACCCGCCCCTGACAACCATCACAAACCCACACACAACAGCAGCAGCAGCTCACATTCACTCAGCACGAACACAAACACGCTTTAAACCCGACTAACTCCGCTCAAACTCACCCGCGATGAGGCACAGAACGCGACCCCGATGACGTCACGGCGGCAGAAGTTCGTCTGAAGTGCTTTATCTAATGACTTTAACAGGTGAGTTTACCGACACTGAGCGGCATTAGTCACGTTAAACCGACGCGATTCTTCAGTGAATGTCGGAAACATGAGATGAGATCGATGAACTTTAATATATGCGCGTGTGAAAAGAGACTCCAATTAATTTATAATATCAATAATGTAAGAATACGCTATTAAGCGTAACGTTTACTGCAAACCGAATCACTATGAAATCATCAAATATACTGTTTGTCTCACCACTAACATTTACAAATATAATTCTGAAAATATCTAATTTTTACTACTATTTTTTTTAAACCGCTTGCCTGTTTCATAAAGAACATAAAGATTAAATAGTATAATATAGGCCTACTGTATTTGTCTCACTATTAACATTAAAAATATTATTCTGAGAATATATAATAAAAAGTAGGTACGTCCATGTGACGTCACCACGGCAGACTTTGTCTAAAGCGGTTTGTTTTATTAACATTACGACGACATATTTAAGTATACTGTAATATCCTGTATATGTCCCACAGTTAACATTAAGTCTAACATTAAAAATATCAATCTGAAAACCTCACCTTTACAATATCTTTTGATGCGGTTTATTATTTTCCAGTGACGTCACTGCTGCAGCGATTTCATATATAATATTATGACATCTTTAAATATGCTGTAATATATTATATTTGTCCCACATTTAACATTAAATCTATCATTAAAAATATGAACGAGAGACAAACTTTATTGTTATGGTTATACAGAGATGCTATCGGTTAACACCATTGCACTTTTAGAAACGTTACACCTTCTGTGGTACAGTTGTACTGCATTACAGATATTCCTACCTCATCTGATCCTTAAGATTTACTTATGTAACCTAATGTAGAAAAAAAGTGGATTGTTTAGATGTAGTTCACATTTTCAGACAAAACGTTTTCCAATCTAATGTGAAATCTGACTGCTCTTTATGTTCATCAGGTAGCTCGCACATGTTCTGTGTCGACCAGTGACGGACATGAACGGAAAAGGCTGCAAGCTGATGGTTTCTCCGTCCGGTCCGGCTCAGGCTCCTCACCTGAGGGTCCAGACGGGTCACTCCTGTTCTCCATCGCTCCATCCCGACTCCACACCCGGAAACCCGGCCCTTCTCCCCACGCTGAGCCTCCGCCGACAGGTGCTGACCAATAAGAAGCTGGGCTTTCCGCACTCCTCGCAACATCAAGCTCCGCCCCTTTCACTCCCAGCATCCTCCTCCAAACAGTCAGCTCGACCCAGCTGCCCAGACAATGGTACGAAAGGTAAACAAGAATAAAAATCTCAGATTTAAATGCACAGAGTTTGCTACAAGCCATTTTCCGTTGCTTGAAAGAGCAGCTGCTGTTCATAAAATTAAAAAGCAATAAGCCATGTCTGAGCTCCTCTCTACCCATAATGCTCAGCTCAGTAAGCCAGATCACGAGACACTATGCTTTTGAATGGGATAAGGGACTATTGAACATCCCCCTGCTGTTTAAACAGCACTTCCAGCGTTCATTTCGTCTCTGACTGTCAGGACAAAGCGAGGATTTGCATTGCACTTAATCAGGCCTTACATGAACAAACCAAGTCAAATCAGACCCATGAAATCCTTTACCCTGACTTTCCTATTTTCAACCATCACCATTCAATTAATAGCTAAAAATTAATTTTGAAGGAAAAAATATTTTATGCAGATTGTTTCGAAGCATCATGTTTTGGGTTAAACTTCTAACGTTCTTAGAATATTAAAAAATAAACGTTCACATGTTATATTTTGAGTGAAAAAGTTAGTAGGATGTTGTAAGAAATGTTTTTGTAACATTTAAGTAATATCATGGAGTTTTTAACGTGAATTAACATTCAAATGTTATATTCGTGGTGGAAACGTTAGTAGAATGTTGTGAGAAACATTTTTGTAACCTTTAAATAACGTTCTAATCAAAACATTTCAAAATCAACTTTAGAACTTAAATTTGTTCATGGTTTTCTGTTTTGTTTGACCGGACACACATTCAGTTCTCTGGACATCATCTTGTCTTGTGACCAAAAACACATTGCACTGCACGCGCACCCACGTCCAGCAGCTCCGTCCATGTCTTGTCCCCAAACCCTGGCTCTCATATTTCTGATGATTAACCGAGCAGAAAGCTTGTACCCAAACGAGCCATGGAACCAAAGCAGAGAGAGAAACTCATTAGAACTTAACAGAGCAGAAACACTTCCTTGGCTTTACGGGTTTGTTATAAGAATTCCATGACCATTCATGTGTTTCTGTTTGATAGAGACCAAAAAATATGACATTAGAGGACAAAAGCTCTGGTAGTCCAGCCAAAAATGCGGAAAAAATGTGTTTAGTTTTCATTAAATGTTAATATACGGGAACTAGATAATATCTGGAAATTACTGATTGATTTGTGATTTATAACCCGGTATTATTGATGCTTCTGAGATTAAGTCTTTATAGCCATTTTAGCAAAACCTCAACTATATATGTGACCCTAGAGCACAAAACCAGTCTTAAGTGTCATTTATTTAAATTGAGATGTATACATCTGAAAGCTGAAAGCTGATGTATGGTTTATTAGGAGGACGATATTTGAAAATCTGGAATCTGAGGGAGTAAAAAAATCTAAATATTGAGAAAATCATCTTTAAAGTTGTTCAAATGTAGTTCTTAGCAATGCATATTACTAATCAGAAATTAAGAGTTGATATATTTATGGTAGGAAATGTGAACTGAACATGATCTGTACTTAATATCCTATAAAAAAATCTATAATTTTGACCCATACCATGTATTGTTGACTATTTCTACAAATATACCCCAGAGACTTCAGACTGCTTTTGTGCTCCAAGGTCACAATTTAGCCAGCTTTTTATGCATTACAAGTATATGTTTGTGTATAACACATGCATGTGCTGTAAAGCTTCTGTCCCAGCGAGTCAGTTCATGCATGAGGTATAGGAAGTAAAGCTTGCTTAATCGGCACAATTTACAACAACAATATTTAATAGTCTGTAAACATTTGCAATGCTTGAAAAGCCTGTTGTTATTATTATTAAGCTTTGAATTGTTGTTTGCGCCTTGCAAATAATCAGAATTAAAATATCTTAGTTCAATCTTAATGAGTCAAATGCAAACATAAGAAGTTCTCGTGAAGTTACCAACACTATGGAAAACAATAAAGGCAGAGAAATCAGGATATGACCAATCATAGTCCTGTTATGCCGTACAAGGAAGGAAAATAAGTATGTCTCCAAGGCAGAACGGTCTCTGATCTACTGGAAACACAGCTTGATTATTAGTTCTCTGCTGGAGACTGGTTTTGAGTCTTTTACTGCCAATCTTTAATGGATAGCTTCTCTGGCAGTATGAACTTCGGCATTAGTGCAAGAGTTCAAAACTTAGTTCTTTTCACAAACTTGAAATTTTGATTTAGCGCAGCTCTCACAGGAGACTTTATATAATGCAGGGGAAGTCAATCATCATTATTCGATCTGATATAAACGTGTCTTTCTCAGGTTACTTGTCTTTGGGGACGAACAGAAGAGTGTTTGGGCCGTGTGGCGGTTCAAACCTGCAGGTGATGAGCAACGCAATGTTGGTCCAGAGTCTGGGTCCGGTTTCTCCACAGACTTCGGTCCAGAACGGCCCACATCACTCACTCACGGTTCCCTTCGCCGACGCCAGGTAAACATCCTCACACGCTTACAAATAAAAGCTCTTTTTAGCAGTGATGCCATTTTTGGGTAAAACAAAAGCATGCATTGGCCTCAGGCTGTCAAAGTCCAAAGGAACCACACGTGTCCCTGCAGCACAAAAGCACTTTATTATAGATTTATAAAGTATAGATTTCTCTTTTATGCCAAAAATCATTAGGATATTAAGTAAAGATCATGTTCCATAAAGATATTTTCCAAATGTCCTCCCGTAAATATATCAAAACTAGTAATATGCATTGCTAAGAATTCATTTGAACATCTTTAAAGATGATTTTCTCAATATTTAGATTTTTTTTCGCTCCCTCAGATTCCAGATTTTCAAATAGTTGCATCTCAGACAAATATCGTTTGATCCTAACAAACCACACATCACTGGAGAGATGATTTATTCAGCTTCCAGATGATGTAGAAATCAATATTTGAAGAAATTGACCCTTACGACTGGTTTTGTGTTAAACATTATACTTAATACTTATAAAAGTTTTTGTAAAACATTCAACAATATTAAAAAATAACATTTTGGGTACAAATAAAGTTAGCAGAATGCTGTAAGAAATGTTTTCGAAAACATTAAGAAACTTTATAAACACGACATAGAAACAGACACCTGAACGTTTTACAAAATGATGTATATTTCTGTTTTAAAAGACACCTTTAATGGTATAAGAGCTAAAGTGGGTGTTTTTCATCGTACATAGACTTGGGAATATTGTTTACGTATCTTGATTTTGAAAAGTGATGGCTCCAGGTCTATTTAAAAGTAAAAGAAAAGAGTGACTGGGATATCCTTTGATAAAATCATACGACTAATGCAACGACGGGCTCGCTTCAGATTCCCCAAGTCTGTGTTGAACATAACTTGAGGATACTTTTTGGTAATTCTGGTGTGATCTCTCGCAGGTCTTTGCTGTCCAGAGAGTCTTTGGCCTCGACGACCCTCAGCCTCGCAGAGACGCAGTCGATCCGCAGCAGTAAACTGGACTGGCCCTACGCTTACCGCGTTCTTCCTCCGCTCGGGCTTCAGTCTTCAGAAGCAGCCGATCCGCATCTCATTCCCGGATCCGAGTCCGTCTCCAACCCCACGTCTCTCCCGCATTATCTCTTCAAGGAGGACAGCAACCGGTGCAAGAAGCGAGCGCTGTCCTTGTCTCCGCTCTCGGACGGCATCGGCCTCGACCTCAACTCCATCATCAGAACCTCTCCCACATCTTTAGTGGCGTACATCATCGGCTCCCGAACGTCGCCGGCCTCGCGTCCCACTCCTTCACCTCTGCAGACGGATGTTTGCGGACACCTTCTGGGCATCAGAGGCAGCTGCATCCCTCATCCCAACCCCAACAAGTCAATTCAGACCCCAACTGTCCAGCCGCTAGAAGACCAATTCACCAATCTAGCAGTGGAGCACCAACAGGAGATGCAAACTCCTTCAATACAGCTTCAGTTTGAGTTGTCTGCCGTTATCAGGACGCCCAGCCCTCCTCGAGGTCCTCCTCCGCCCTACAACGCCCACATTCAGATCCCAGCGGCGTCTTCAAACAACCTCAGGGTCCTTCCGTCGACTCTGTGCCCGATGCTGGAGGAGGACGAGGACGAGGACGTCAGCGGAGGACACTGCTGCTGCTGGATGGACTGCGGCGCGGTTTACACCCAGCGAGAGGAGCTGGTCAAACACATCGAGAAGATCCACGTCGACCAGCGCAAGGGCGAGGACTTCACCTGCTTCTGGGCCGGGTGTCCTCGCAAACACAAGCCCTTCAACGCACGCTACAAGCTCCTCATACACATGAGGGTCCACTCCGGGGAGAAACCCAACAAATGCTCGGTGAGATTGGCTTGAGATTTAAAGTCGATTGAATTTAAATATGCAAGCACAGACTAGAAAATAAATACATTCTATAATAATAAAATATACACACACAAACATTTTAATAACAAATAAATATCGGTCATTTATAAGTAATATAACATCGTAACTGGAAATCAAATAAACGTTATCTGGGA
Source organism: Carassius auratus (assembly GCF_003368295.1). Taxonomy (NCBI): domain Eukaryota; kingdom Metazoa; phylum Chordata; class Actinopteri; order Cypriniformes; family Cyprinidae; genus Carassius; species Carassius auratus. The sequence goes on along the minus strand of NW_020526474.1, from coordinate 32,088 downwards.
TACAATCAAATATATTGTTATTTTAGTTTAAATTAAAGTACTATAATAACAAAAAATAACTGAGATTGTAAAAAACAAAGCTAACTGAAAATGACAAAAACACAAAGTTACGAAGACTTAAAATAAAAACAGAAGATACATATAAACTAATTCAAAATATGGATAGAAAACTACGGTATATATTTATGTCTACACACACACACACACATATATACATATAAATGCACACACAAACCTTTTTTGTGTAATGTATAGGTAATTCGACTGGAAACATAACTGGAAATAAAATTAACATTAAGTGGAATACAATTAGTTTTTTTTATATCAACTAGCTACAAATACAACATTTCCCATTTAAATTTAATTTGAACTACTAAAATAACTAAAGCGGAAATAAAAATGAATAAAAACTATTTAGATGCTGAAAAAACCCAGAATATTAATTAGTAAAGGGAGTTTAATTACTAAAACTTTATAATAAAAATGGAACAAAATATTCAGAATATTAATAGAAATTTAAAACCAATTAATACTACTAATAGAAATAGTACCTAAATTAAATTAAAGACTATATATATATATATATATATATATATATAATATGTGTGTGTGTGTGTGTGTGTCAGACTGTGTGTTTTTGTGTGTGTGTGTGTGTGTGTGAGACTGTGTGTTTGTGTGTGGTGTGAGACTGTTTGTCTGTGTGTGTGTGTGTGTGTGTGTGTGGTGTCAGACGGTGTTTTTGTGTGTGTGTGGTGTGTGTGTGACTGTGTGTTTGGTGTGGGTGTGACTGTTTGTGTGTGTGTGTGTGTATGTTTAGTGTGTGTGTGTCTGTGTGTGTATGGTATGTGTGTGTGTGAGAGACTGTGTGTGTGTGTGTGTGTGAGATTGTGTTTGTCTGTGTGTGTGTGCATGTATGTGTGTGAGACTGTGGTGTGTGTGTGAGTGTGAGACTGTGTGTGTGTGTGTGTGTGGGTGTGTGAGTGTGAGACTGTGTGTGTGTGTGTGTGTGAGACTGTGGTGTGTGTGTGTGTGTGTGTGTGAGACTGTGTGTGTGTGGTGTGTGTGTGTGTGTGGGTGTGTGAGTGTGAGACTGTGTGTGTGTGTGTGAGACTGTGTGTGTGTGTGTGTGTGTGTGTGTGTGTGTAAACATCTGAGAATCCTTTTGTTTTTTACGTTCCAGTAAGCAATGAAGTTTCTTCTAGTATCTTAATGTGCAGACACAGATATACATCAGCCAACACTCTCTTCACATCTGTTTCCAACACAACCACATTAGAATAAAAAGCTACTTTATGTTTCTAAATTGAACTTTTAATATCGTTAGAGAACCATTAAGGAGCTTTCTTTATTTAAAGTAATTAAGAGACCTGCACAAACAAGCACTTTCTGAAACGCTGTATTAGCACAGAGGATCTGATCACAGAGAGAAGGCTGCATACATTACAACACAGCAGTGCTTCAGCAAATCACTAGTTTTCTTCTGTCTACCATTGACAGCATCTCTAGTGGAGAAATAGCCCTCTATGTCTTTCTGTTTAGGTTTAAGCTTAGCTAATAACACATTAAGACATCAACACAAAACGAAATCCCTGCTATTTAATCAGTATAGTTGTGTGCTTTATTGTGCTGTTGCGTAGAGGCTGTATTATCTCTCTTTTAACTCTAAAATTCATCAACTAATTAGTGATTATCCTTTATAGTTGACATGGGAGTTGTGCGATTGTGCTGTTATTAAATAGGGACAAAAGACTTGCATTTAAGATCTGGCAGAGACGTGTGATGTGATGCATTCGGTCCTGGAGGCTTTATTTAGAAACCAGATTTCCTGGAAAAAAAGTGGTACTTGAATTCACCGTAAAAAAAGGGGGATATATTTAAAGGGATAGTTCAGCTCAGAATGTAGTCAGTGATTGTGAATGGTTTGTTTTCAGTGTTAGGGTTCTGATCAGATCACGATCTATGAACAGCGTCTCTAGCAGAGCGTGTTTCTCATGGAGACACTTCTCGTCTGGGGTTGAGTCCGTCAGTCATTAATAGCACACGCATACCTGTGGTCAAACTTTAGCTCCGCACACTTACTCATTACCAAAGCCTTTGCTGTTGCCTTGGAGCCGGGAGCAGTCGGATGGTTTTTCCAGTGAGCGTAAGAAAAGACAAAGAAGCTTTCCTGCGTAAAGCGCAGTTGCTTGTTGTCTGTGGACTGAATCACACACACAAACACGATCTTCAGCGTCTGTGAGCACCAGATGAATGGAGTCGAGGGTAAACAGATCCGTGAGTCACTGCAGCATAATGACACAGATCTGATGTCCTGAACAATCACAGACCAGTCCCAGCATGCTCAGCCACTACATCCATCCATCTATCTATCTAGAATAGTGTATTATAATGACACCGTGGCTGATGCCTCGGGCAGTGTTTGTGCTAATCTGATTAGTGCATGCTGTATTGATCCCAAAACCGATCAGATCTGCCAAGAATACTGGCGGTTTTCAACAGTTGTAAGGAGGGAAACCACTGCGTCTCTTCAGAAAACACTCTTTGTTCAGGCGAAATGGGATCAGAGCTTTTAACCCTTTAACTGACGGGATCTCAAACAATAGAGCTTCAAACACCCGTCAAGTACAGCAACTTCCAGTTTGCTTTGTTAACTTCATGACTTTGATTGACCTTTCACTTTATAAGAACAAAGGCCTTCCGTTCTGCCTTATTGTATGAGCAAACGCAATAATTGATATAACGAACCCTGTTGAGACACATTAATGTCTGGCGCTTCCTTACCGTAAATAAATGATACTGAAGAGTTGTAGTTGTCTGGGTGCTAGTAAAGCTCTGGCATGCGGAGGAACGTTCTCTCGACTGCTGGCACTCGCTCTCGTTCAGCGACGGTGCATGGCGTGCTGCCACGGCCTGTCAGGGGCCGCTTGTGACTTTGAGCGGCACATTGGAGCCTGTTGCCATCTATTCAGGGCTCCGTCTCTCTGAGCAGCCGGCAGGACTCTGAGGTTTATTAAATAAAGTCCATGTGAAAGGTCCTGGAGTGCACAGACACGGCTGCACATGGCTGGACGTCTGTTTTCCCAGCAGGCCTGATCTGAATGCTTATTGATCGGCTCTTTTCTGTGGCTGGTGTTTGTGAGGACAGCTGGGATGGTTTAGGTGTTGTTTAGCTTCTTAATGATTCACTGGTAATTAGAGAAGCTGTCGTTATACTTCTGACTTTGATGAGTATAGTCAGGGAGCTCAGGGACTTCAGATGAACGCTCCCAGATCAGTCATCTTCTGTCTGTAGGAACAAGAGACAGACAAGAGAAGAAACAAGCTCTGAATTCATCCATCCATCCATCCATCCATCCATCTATCTATCTATCTATCTATCTGTCTATCCATCCAGGGACTACGGGTGAAAATTAGCTCTTGAGCTAAAACCTGGTACTATGCATCTCTCCCTTTGAGGTTAATGTTTATTGTACGCTGTCCCTGTTTCTTTAAATAAATCAATACAAATAAATAAATCCATTTATCTATCTATCCGTCTATCCATCCATCTATCTGTCTATCCTTCTATCATCCATTTATCTATCTATCCGTCTATCCATTCATCCATCTGCCTATCCATCCATCCATCCGCCTATCCATCCATCTGTCTATCCATCTATCCATTTATTTATCTATCTGTCTATCCATCCATCCATCCATCTATTCATCCATCCGTCTATCCATCTATCCATCCATTTATCTATCTATCTGTCTATCCATCCATCCATCTATCCTTCCATCCATCCATCCATCCGTCCATCCATCTATATGTCTATCCATTCATCTATTTGTCTATCTATCCGTCTATCCATTCATCCATCCATTTATCTGTCTATCCTTCTATCATCCATCTATCTGTCTATCCATCCATCCATTTATCTATCTATCCGTCTATCCATTCATCTATCCGCCTATCCATCCATCTGTCTATCCATCTATCCATTTATTTATCTATCTGTCTATCATCCATCCATCCATCTATTCATCCATCCATACATCCGTCTATCCATCTATCCATCCATTTATCTATCTATCTGTCTATCCATCCATCCATCTATCCTTCCATCCATCCATCCATCTATATGTCTATCCATTCATCCATTTATCTATCTATCCGTCTATCCATTCATCCATCCATTTATCTGTCTATCCTTCTATCATCCATCTATCTGTCTATCCATCCATCCATTTATCTATCTATCCGTCTATCCATTCATCTATCCATCTATCCATCCATCCATCCATCTATATGTCTATCCATTCATCCATTTATCTATCTCTCCGTCTATCCATTCATCTATTTATCCATCCATCCATCCATTCATCCATCCATCCGTCTTTCAATCCATTTGTTTGTCCATCCATCCATCCGTCAGTCATTCCATCCATCTATCTATCCATCTATCCATTCATCAATCTATCCATCCATCCATCCATCTATTTGTCTATCCTTCCATCTATCCATTCATCCATTTATCTATCTCTCCGTCTATCCATTCATCTATTTATCCATCCATCCATCCATTCATCCATCCATCCGTCTTTCAATCCATTTGTTTGTCCATCCATCCATCCGTCAGTCATTCCATCCATCTATCTATCCATCTATCCATTCATCCATCTATCCATCCATCCATCCATCTATTTGTCTATCCTTCCATCTATCCATTCATCTGTCAATCCATCTATCTATCCGTCCGTCCATCCATCTATCCATCTGCCTATCCATCCATCCATCCATCTATCTATCTGTCCATCCTTCTATCATCCATTTATCTATCTATCCGTCTATCCATTCATCTATCTGTCTATCCATCCATCCATCCGCCTATCCATCCATCCATCCATTCATCCATCCATCCATCTATCTGTCTATCCTTCCATCTATCCATTCATCTGTCAATACATCTATCTATCCGTCCGTCCATCCATCCATCTATCTATCTGCCTATCCATCCATTCATCCATCCATCTATCTATCACAAACACTGCAGGACACTGAAGTCTGTTTCCAAGTTGTTCAATATAACCTGATTAACACTCCACTAATTATTAATTGTTAGCAGCTGCTATCACTCATGTCTGTTTGTGATCAATATTCATAAGTTGGGAACCGGCAGGATTTGTTAAGATGACGATCTGCGATGTGAACAAACTGCATAATGGTGTCTTTCTCCCGCTGCTTTTAGAAACAATCCTGATTAATCCCGATCCCAGACACTAACGAACAGCTAAACAAACAGCACGTAACGAGGCACAAACCTCGAGTACTAAACACATCCAGACGCCCGAGTGAAGCAGAATACCTCGGCTGAGATTTACAAGCAGACATCACCTCTGCCAACGCAAAGAAAAGAGCAGGAGAACACAATCCCTGTCTATTAAAGACGGACCAGCAGAACCAAAAAATACAGATCTCCCCGTTCTCACAAAACAAACCCTCTTCAGCTTAGCCTTTAGATTGAATCTCAACACAAGCGTTGTGACTCCAATAACACCTTCTTCATACAGTACTGCTGTTAATATCTACTAAAATAACCCTTTGATTATAAAGTAACAAGACATGCTGACAGAAACACCCTTCGACTTCAGCAGCTTCCTCTTCTGTAAGATGAGCTCAGAGCACAGGAATCCCTGCTATTGCTGAAGTTGCTTTCAGATGATTTCAGTTGGTAATCATTTATTCCCAAAGCATATTTCTGGATCATAAATGAGGTCAGGATGTTTGTTCACAGCTCAGTGGGTTCTGGTATCCGTGACCATGATCACTGGCATTCCTGTCAGGACATTAGAGAGGACAAAGATCAGGAATCTCACATTCTTCCAAGATGAGGCCACTGTAATCCTTGTGATGTCATTTAATTAAGGAGAACAGTCGAGCCTTTGATGTTGCAATATTTACATAATGCATAATGGCAAAATATGCTTATTGCACAACAAAACTGTAACATCACATCAAAATTACATGTATTTATGATTTATCTGATCATTTGATGATATATATATATTGTCATTAAATTGGCCATACAGTGCAACAGCTTATGGTTTCCTAATATCTTCTCCCCTGTGATGATGGTTTTAATTATTAATGGATTTAAATATTATACACCTTTAGACACATTCCTGAAAACTGAGTAAGTGTGAAGCCTCGTTAATCGTGTCTGAGATCCTCATCATCCAGGAGAACGGATGAAAACATGTCGCCTACATTATCTTATTTAATAACAATAGTTGCACAGAGAATAGTGTTGGTTTACTCTAATGAAGACTGCACAGAATAAGCCGAGGGAGCGTGAAATGGCACACGACTGGAAGCCAAATTTGAGTGAGTTCTGCATTGGCTCAGTTCATTTCCAATCAGCGCACAGTAATGAGAGCTTGTGAATGAGACGTAAACTGGTCAGTTGTGCAGAAAAACACTGACCCCTCCTGGTCGATCTGTGTCATGTTGTCCAGAATGTGACACATCTAAGCTGTTTTTCCTTGTATTCTTGACTTTAACTCAAGTTTGAGGGCTGTCCGAAGGCGTTTTCCCGCTTGGAGAACCTGAAAATCCATCTGAGGAGCCACACGGGCGAGAAACCCTACGTGTGTCAACACCCCGGGTGTCAGAAGGCCTTCAGCAACTCCAGCGATCGAGCCAAACACCAGCGAACACACGTCGACACGGTGAGTGGAGCCGGAGAACCTCATGAAGCGGAGTGTGTCCGCACAGAGACGTGTCACTAACAGACTGTGTCTCTGCAGAAACCCTACGCCTGTCAGATCCAGGGCTGCGCCAAACGCTACACAGACCCCAGCTCGCTGCGCAAACACGTCAAGTCACACTCCTTAAAGGAGCAACAAGCCCGGAAGAAGGTACGAGAATCACCCAAACACGTATAGTTCTTATTACAAACTCTGATGATGATCTATTTTTTCATGCACCACAGAAATAATTCGCCCGGCCAATTGTTTGGAATATCTAAGATTATTTTTCTTCCGCTCACCAGGGCTGCTTTTATTTGATCAGAAATACAGTAAAAATTGTGAAATATTATTCTAGTGTAAAACAGCTGATTTCTATGTGAATGCATATTAAAGTGTAATTTATTTCTGTGATGCTCCGCTGTATTTTCAGCATCATTCCTCCAGTCTTCAGTGTCACATGATCTTCAGAAATCAGAATAATATGATGCTCAAGAAACATTTTAGATTTTTATCAATGTTGAAAACCGTAATGCACAACCATATGTTGTGATAAGTAAAAAAAAAAAAAAAAACAATATGGGGAAAATAATACTTTATTCATCAAGGATGCATTACATTGATCAAAAGTGCCAGTAAAGGCATTTTTAATGTTATAAAATATTTCTATTTCAAATAAATGCAGTTTGAATTTTCTGTTAATCTGTGAATCCTGAAAAATAAAATGCATCACAGTTTCCACAAAAATATCAACTGTGTTCAACACTGATAATAATCAGAAATGTTTCTCGAGCAGTAAATCATCATATTATTCTGATTTCTGAAGATCATGTGACACTGAAGACTGGAGGAATGATGCTGAAAATACAGCGGAGCATCACAGAAATAAATTACACTTTAACACAGATTCACACAGAAAACAGATGTTTTACATTAGAATAATATTTCACTATTTTTACTGTAATAAATCAATCAAATAAAAGCAGCATTAGTGAGAAGAACAGACTTCTTTGTACTTTAAAAAAAAAAAAAGATTATTTTGTGTTCCACAGATAAAAAATAAATACATAAAAGCATAAAGGTTTGAAAATCTATCCACTCAGAACAGGATTGCACATCACAAGCATTCTCTCTCAAAGAACGAACACAGAGTTGTGTGTTTGTGACACTGAATGTGTAAAAGAGGGGTGTTGATAACCAAGTCTCTACACTTGTAACTTGTGTCGGAGCCGTTCATTATCACGGAGGAACCAAATAAAGGTCACGTCACCATAGATACAGATTCCTCAGGTAGAGAAAAAATACCCTGCGCTTATACACCATCTGTCCAATCATTCTCATCTATGATTATTGTGAATTACTCAGAATATACTGTATTATTAGACACGCTAAATATAATCACGCAGGTCGAGAGCTCCAAACGCGGAGATATTTTAAGCTGTGGTATCAAACCATATGCTCATGATTAATTACAGTATATTCCACTCAATTAAGCAAAAGATTAAGAGCCGATTATCCGTGCCATTATCTTGCTTTAAACTCGTTAGGAAAGTAAATGCAGTCTTTAATCAACATGAAATCATATTGGACAGCTTTTTCTTTTTCAGAGTTATTGTGAATAGTTTATTGGTGCATGTTTTTTTTTTCAGCATTTAAGCTGCAAAATAGGCATTTGCACTTAGTTTTAGCATAGAATTCAGTAACTTCTACAGTAAATAAAATAGAAAAATTTTCACTCAGAAGTTACGGTTTTAAATTTCACAAATAATTATATGGAAAGAGCAAGTAACAATTAAATATGGGATTTTTAGGTAGAAACAGTAAAAAAAATATTTTCTTATTCTAATAATTTCATTTTTGCAATGTACTTTATACAGTCCAAACTGGTAACACTTAAAGCATTTATGTACATTGCTTAATAATAATGCATTCAAAAATAATTGTAACCAAACATAAAATGCATTATAATATTTGACGTTTTTTTCATGCATTTTAATGCATTGCACTAAACGGTGTAATGAACAATAGACAATATTATATTATAACTGTGCTTAGAATTATTCATGAGGTCATACAATGCATTATAAAGGTATAATTAATGCATTAAAGCTACTTCTATAATGCATTATATATAAAGGCTTTAAGTGGTGAAAGCGTGTGATGTTGACTGGATGTGTTTGATGTGATGTAGTTGAGACGCAGCACAGATCTGAGTCAAGACGGACTCAGCGAGTGTTTGACCGTTCAGCCGCTGCAGCACAGCCTCGCACCACTGGACCTGATTGAGACCAAGTGCCAGTCACCCATTGATGATCTCTACACTGGTACGAAACATTATTGTTGCTTATATGTGAGTCAGAACAACAGTGTAATCTCTTCTGGAAATGTATGCAAAAGATGCAAATATTTATCCGTCTAGTGCATATTTACACAGAAAAACACTGCAAAAGCAGTGCAGTGTAATGCAAAAAATGCCTTCTGTGTAAACTTTCAGTATATTTTGGTTATTTCATTTATTTTTCTATTGTAGGGATGACCCTAAACCAGCCCAGCCACACAAACACCCTGCAGAACGTGATGCAGATCCCAGGCGCTCCACACACCCTCCAGACCCCCATGCAGCTGCCGAGGTAGTAAAACTTGATCAGTTTCAATGAATGGCAAAAATGTTTAGAGCTCGTAATATTAAATCAGAATGTTCTCATCTTTCCGCTGACGTATGACCAATCATTTAGTTTATCTTAAGCTCCGCCCGCAAGCTCTGAGAACCACGCCCATATCTCAACATCCAATCAAAAGTCAATTCATAGAACGAGATCCCACCCAACATTTTTTTTATTTTTTTTATATGGATGTACATGAAAATATGGATAAAGAAATGTTTTGTCACTACTTCCGACTTGATTAATTTTCCTATGCGGACTTACATTAAATGTATTACATTTTTGAATGAAACCAGTGTTATTTTAGGATAATTTTTAATTTGTATTTTTAATATAAATTTTTTTTTTCAAATATATATTGAATTAGATTTTATTTTAAGATTTTCCGTTTCCACTTAAAAGATTCACTATTTTTTCTGTGTTTTTGTTATTTTTATGAGTGCTTTTTGTCTATATGCTATTAGATAATCTAATTTTAGTTTTTTTTTATAAGAAATATATATATTTATTTATAAATTGTAACTAAAATTGAATATATATATATATATATATATATTCAATTTTAGTTACAATTTATTTTAAGTAACAAATTTTTGTATGGCTTTTTCTGATGAATCAGTCACAATCAGGAATAGGGGTGCTCCGATCATTAATGATTAATGCTCCGATCCGATCATTAATGCGCATCTCGTCAGTAAAGCCGGTTCTCTAATCAGCGGTTAATTTCCATCAGGTGCGTGATTTCACATAGAGCAGCTGTTACTACACAGAGCCGCATCTTCTCAGTTAACAACGGCTCTGTGTAGTAACAGCTGCTCTGTGTGAAATCACGCATCGGAGCACCCCTAATCAGGAACATTAGGAACGTTTCTAAAAAGAACATTATTTAGTGTATTTGGTGTAATGAAATGTGTTTACATGGTTTAAAGGTTCAGAAAACACATAATTTTCCACATACTGTACATTATTGTTTCTCCTCTAAGCCCCGCCTTCTGAAACATGTTGATTTTTTCAAAGCGAGGTGTGCTCTGATTGGCCAGCTGTCCAGTGTGTTGTGATTGGCTGAATGCCTCAAGAGTGTTACAGAAATGTTACGCCCCTCACTGTACTGTGATGTGTGTCCCAGCGCGATGAGACAAAACCAATAAAACCCATTACAAACGAGGCATTTTTTGCATCCAGTAGGGACATAATTACTGATTATAATGACTTTTTTCACATGTATAAAGAATATCTCTTTGGGTTTGAGACTTCAGTCTTTGAAACTTTAGGGATCTTATCTATTGACTAACAGCTTTTAACACTCCAAAGAGAAATTAAACTTGAAATCACATCATATGACCCCTTTAATAGCTCTGGTCATGCCATCTTTGTCAAGTGACATGTTCACTAAAACATATCAGAGATCTGGATTTCCCTGATTGATTAACGGTCTGCTCACATTGAAGGAAACGATAACGATATCCGATTCCCTCGCTGACAAATGAGTGTGTGTGAGAGTTTCGTCGCCCTGAGAATCACAGAATCTTTCCTCTGTAACGTCCTGCTGGGCTCAAAACTGTGAGCTAGTTCAGTCGAAGTCTGAAAGACGTGAAAAAGGAGAAAAGACGGTCGTTCATGCATCTATGACCGGAGAAAATGAAGGTACATTTGTATTCACTCAAAGATCAGAGCGCCTCGACACCAAGCTGGCATCACTTCTATGCAGCAGTGTCTTTCAAGCTTGATGAATCGAGTCTAATAATCCGTGCTGGGCCGCTCAATGCAGTATGGTTTTTTTTTTTTCCCTATTACTATGTTTTTGGTCGGACCTCAATCGAGCAAGTTGCCACAAACTGAATCATTGTCTAGTTGACATTCATTTGGAGTTTGAATCGCTGTGACCGATTCAAAAGCATCTTTTCTTTCTCTCTGATCTGCGACAAATGCGTTCCTGGTTGTCATGGCTTTATGGCTGCAATAATCTGATTCAAATAAAGCAGGCTTTTCTCTGGTGAAAGGCTCCACTGCGCTTTTGTGTGTTTTACTCGTCTGCTGTGGCAAGAGCGTTTGGGAAGAGGTTGATGTTTTTGGAGGCACATTCCTCCACTTCAAAGGCACAGAGAAGAACCTTTTCTGCTTTTCTGGAACCAGATGCGCATGGCTTCTCGCTGCTCGTGATTGTCCCCGCACCGGCGGTGGGCACGCCATACGCCACGGGATCCAAGGAAGACAATCGGCTCGTGAGATCGAGACCTGCTCTGCCTCATTGGTCCCGATGCTATAGTCACCGACCAGAGAGCAGCAGGAATTCAATAAGAGAATCATAAAGTGCGAGAAATACCCAGGCAATGGGATCGGCGTAATTACCTCACTTTGTGCTTAATCAGTTGTGAAATGTACCTTAGTCTCCAGAGTCTCTGTTAAAATCAGTTCGTCTGTTGCTGTGCCACTGTTCTGATGCACTTTTACATCCAGGAATAAACACAATGCTGCTTTGGAGCAATGAAAGAGTGTCATTGATGTCGCTGGAAACTAAATCAAACATCTGAAAATGGTGAACCAGTATGCTTGAACTTGAAAGATACAATTCAGGCAAAGTTACTCATGTTAAACTCATAGTTATGAGTTCGTTCATTCTGTTGTTTCATGGGAAGCTGGACACAAACATTTTTTTTTTAAATCACTATAAATCACAGACTCAAGCTCCAAATGAATCACTACAATCACAGACTCAAGCTCCAAATGAATCACTACTGGACAGAATTGGGCTCCAAATGAATCACTGCAGCCTCTGGCTCCAAATGAATCACTAAATGATAGACTCTAGATCCAAATGAATCACTAAATCACTGACTCTAGCTCCAAATGAATCACTTCACTGCAGACTCAAGCTCCAAATGAATCATTACTACACAGACTCGGACTCCAAATGAATCACTACTGGGCAGAATTGGGCTCCAAATGAATCACTTCACTCACTGCAGACTCTGGCTCCAAATGAATCACTACTGGGCAGACTCTGGCTCCAAATGAATCACTACTGGGCAGAATTGGGCTCCAAACGAATCACTACATCACAAGCTCAAGCTCCAAATGAATCAATAGTTCATCTTGGTGGCTGTTGTAGTAAAACCAGTCAAAATTTCCAGAGAGTTCCCCATTTAAAAGCTCATTTCATGTGCAAAGATGTTACCCAATCGCAGCAGTGGGCATTTCAACAGAGCCTTCAAATCAGAGACTAAATTCAGCATAGTAAATTACCATTTATATCTAAATTATGACAAGTATATATATAAAATATATACAGAGATTATAACTGCACCTCAGGAAACATTATAAAATAAAAAATATTAAATGGATTTCATGAACTTTAAGGGTTAAATTACTCATTGTTAACCCATACATTCATGCTGTTATTTCTGAGCTAGTATAATTTCACAAATCTGACTTGAGATGTAGTCTAATATCATAAATCACAACGTTTTTAATTTTTTAATTGTTTGGGCTCCTTGCTGCTGTCACCTATGGCTTGCTTAGTTGGGGTTCTCAAAGACTTAATATTCAATATTAATATCTGCACTGATCAGATGTGAACAAACTTGAACTGAATAATGACACTTTTGTCTTCTGAACACAGTAACATGAAACACTTTCATTATAGGAGAAAGTCTGGAACAACATTTAAGGATGAGTAAATGTTGACTGAACTACTGTACTTCTTTAAAAAGCATTGAACCGCTGTCTAGATTTAATATTAATGATTTATTATTGTAAAAGCGTCTTATTTCTCAGGCTTAGGGTTCCTGTGTCACATCAGGTGTCCCCGGGCCCTTCAGCGCTCCTGTCATCTCATCACACGCTGGACCACAACACTCACAAACTCTCCAGATACCCCAGTCATCTCAGGACATCCCTCCCTGACAGTACGGACCTGCTTTTTTATGTCTTCATCTGATCTATTTCATGCAAAAGTGTGATGATGTCATGGAATCCCTCAAATTACGTTTCCACATTTAATTGTACTTAAATATTAAAATATTTTAAAAATACAAATGATCTATAGAGAAATTGATTTTGCTCCATGATTTGGTAAGAATATTTTTTGGATTTTTTTCTGATAAAACTAAATTAAAACGACGCAGATAAAAAAATAAAAAAAAGAAACAGACCAGAATTTTGTGATTGTATATCAATATGGTGATAAAAAATGGTTAATAATAAATAATATTTTTTGCAGTAATAGTAGTATTATAATTGTTAAATAAAAAAACAGCAAATATTTAGAAACTAAATATGAAATATAACGGTAACACTTTAGAATAAGGTTCCATTAGTTAATGCTAGTTAATGTATTAATTAACATGAACAAACAATGAATAATACATTTATTACTGTATTTATTCATCTTCGTTAATGTTAGTTAATGAAAATACAGTTATTCATTGTTAGTTCATGGTAATTCACAGTGCATTAACTAGTGTTAACAAGCACAACTTTTGATTTAAATAATGCATTAGTAAAATGTTAAAATTAACATGAACTAAGACTTATAAATGCTGTAGAAGGATTGTTCTTGCTTAGTTCATGTTAACGAAAGTAGTTAACTAACATTAACTAATGGAACCTTATTCTAAAGTGTTACCATTATAACTATTGTACCAGTACATTAATACAGTGAAAAATGCAATTATATTTTACTGTAAAAATTAAAAAACAAAATATTATTATTAAAAATACTAAAATTAATTTTACATCACAATTGTAAAATTACCATATAATTTTTTAAGGGGGAAAATATACAGGCCAGAATTTTGTGATTGTATATCAATATGGTCATATAAAAATATTAATAATTAATAATTTTGAGCAGTAATAGTAGTATTATAATTATTAAAAATAAAATACATTTTAAGAAACTGAACATGAAATATTACTATGTACAACTACAATAATACAGTGGAAAATACTATTGTAATTTTTACTGTAATTTATTATTATTATTATTATTAATACTAAACTTAATTTTACATTACATTTGTAAAATAACAATACACATTTTCATGTATGCCTTAATTGCTTTATTTTCAAATGTTAAACCATCAAACTTTTGTTGACTGATCTCTGAATTAAGTGCATTTTTGCAAACTTTTTAAAGCAACCTGGTTTACAACCAGCAACATACAATTTTATTTTCCTGGAAAAAAACTCAATTCTATATATTTAGATTTATATCGTTGCTTTTCTTTTCGATAAAATAAAATATTATAGAGAAAAGACAGAAAGTAAACTTTTCCTGACCGATTTAATTATAGATAACAAATGTCAAATAACGATATAAATTGTTGTGTGATAATCACACAAAGCCATGCTGTTATTTTAATTTTTATTTAGATTACTAGTGCAGCAAAAGTTAACCTAGCAGCCGTCCTAGCAACCAGATAACACCACCCTAGCAACACTAAACACAAGGACATTTACATACACGCCACATATGCAGTAAACAGATGCAAAATGCATATTTAAGACGTGACTGTAAGCGGAGAACGAACCGGTCAGCGCTGAATGATTCACAATCTGCTCGTTCCACTCTTACAGCAACAGATGGCAGTCTGTCGGGCGAAGTCAAAAATAGATCCACGTCTTAATCTCATCATACAAATTGTATAAAGTTCTCCCTGACAGATACGATAACCTCATTCTCAAGCCTGGATTCTTAAATGAAGAACGCAGAAGTCGGATTGCAGCGGTTAGATTTGTAATGTTGTGTATAATCAAAAGGCATAATGGTATTTTTTTTTGTGCATGAACATCCATCAGGTTTCTCTGCTGATGCACAAACCGTGTTCTCATACGGTAACACACCGCAGGCTGCCAAACACATTACTCCTTGTTCCATGATGCAGATGCCCATGTTTGAGGACAATCTGGGCTCCTCAGACGCGTCTCAGTCAGAGCTGGACCTGCTGCACACGACTCTGTCAGGCATCGCTGGTAAAAACACTGACAGATACTATAAATCAGCCTGGTGTGTGTTGCAGAAACTAGCATGCTAATGGTTCTGTGTGTTTGTGACAGCAGTGTTCGACTGCCAAACTGGACCTGAAGAGTTTTTGGGAGAGCAGGGGCCTTCGGTGCAGGAGGACAATTACCTTCACATCTGTAGCGTGGAGAGAAGCCCGAGCCGGATCTCATGCGTCTTTACTGAAGGGTGAACACACGCTCCCCTTCAGGGGATCTCATCCACCTGAGACGTTTTTGTCAACTCACCTGGGTTGAATGTATGAGTTTTTTGGAAGGAACTTCCTCATGGACTCCTAATGGATTTTGTATAGACTGTATAAGCACAGATGCCTGAAGTATTTGGACTTTTAAGCCACGTTAAGCCTTCACCGGATAAAATATTGAAGCAAGTGTCTTGTATCTGTGCAACTCAAATGCTGACGGATCTTTTTTTGTTGTTGTTTTTTTTTCACACCACAAAACTTAACTCCAAACTAGACAAACTTAATTTTGCCAAATGTTTGTCTTAAAGGAATCGTGTTGAAAAAAAGCTCAACCTCCGGCCATCCAAGATCAGGATGAGTTTGTTTCTTCGTCAGGTTTGGAGAAAAGTAGCATTGCATCAGTGTCTCATCGATGGATGCTCTGCAGTGAATGGGTGCCGTCAGAATGAGTCTCAAAACAGCTGATAAAAACATCAAACACATAGAGTCTATAATCCATAATAACACTTCCTCCAGTGAAAAAGTGCATCTGCTGTTGTCTCTCACAGATTAGTTTAGATCTGTTTAAACGCTGCTTGATCTGTGCAGATTTCTCTCCTGATTCAGACAGAACACTTTTTCACTGGAGGAAGTGTTATTATAGATTATAGACTCTATGTGTTTGAGTTAAAATCATCTTAATCCTGGATGTGTTTCAGGTTTTGTCTTCTCCAGATGTTCACTGATGGACTGGAGTGCTGTGGATTATTGTGATGTTTTTATCAGACTCTCATTCTGACGGCACCCATTCACTGCAGAGCATCCGTTGATGACACACTGATGCAATGCTACATTTCTACAAACCTGATGAAGATCTGATTTTATAAGACATGGCAGATTTTTGGATGAACTATTCCTTTAAAAAGAGTGTTTGTGTATCTTTCTTTACAATAAATGACATGCTTTGATATTTTAGGTATACAAATATTTTGGGGTGCCACTACAGTATGTAAATAATTATTGAATAAGCAAAAGAATGCACTTATCACAGATTATAGCCATTTTGATGTAAATATTTATACATATAAAGGATATGTTTGTTATGTTTTACTGACTAAAATCATCTATGAGCATGAATTGCCTATTGAGGTTTACATATCCTCGTCCAGTTTGTGTGTGAACACCTTTTAATTGCTGATCACTGAATGCAGTAGTTGTGTATTTTAATTTTGCATAAATTCCTTTATAACAGACCAGTAGTCGACTTAAAAAATAAATAAATAAATTCAGGTTAATAATAAAATGTATTGCTTTTTCTTTAATACTCTGTTGTTATGATCTAATCTAGAGCAATCTATCTAACATTTTTGGAAAATATACATGTTAAAAAATATATATATTTTAAAAAGTAATTAAGAGTGCCAATTGAAGTTTTTTAATATACTAATCTGGTTTCTCTTTATTCAGCAGATGTGGTCAGAATTCATAAGTCCCGCCTTTCTCTTCCATCTCAACCAGAGCTGCTTTGGAATGCCCCGCCCACAAAGTGACGGGCGTCTCCTATTGGTGCATTACATACGGTGTGTGAAAAGCCCGCAATATTACTTTTTACGATAGATTCGTAGAATTACATTTTATGATAACACAAGAAATGTTAATAATCGTACTTTATTAGGAAAAACATATAATTAATACGCACAGCTGGGTAGATTACTTGAAAATTGTAATCCATTACGATTCCTCATTACATGACAAAAATTGTAGTTAGTAACGTGATCCATTACAATACACATTTTAGATAATATAATCAGATTACTTTTAGATTACTTTTGACCTAACTTGTTTCTCATATTGATTTAAATAGGATAATCGTGCCATATTAATATAAATATGCAGAGAAAAAGAAAATGCATTACATTTGTTGTTAATAACATAATATAGTGCATTAAACATTATATTACATAAAGGTTTCCTAAACCGGAGTTTGTGACAGAATTCCAGGGGGGTCATGGTGTGTTTTATGAAAAGCTAATAATTAATTAAATCATAAAAATGTGAAATTAAAATAAATACATTTTAATATAACAACATTTAAATAGATTATATTTGTTTACCTGCATGTCGTGTGATCATTAATTAACACCACAGGGCCGTGAACGTGCAAATTATTAACGTATTAGTTTAAAATCTCAGGGGAGGATTCAAATAAATATATTCTGTGAACGATTCGGATAAATCTTGAAAAAAAAAAAAAAAAGTAGTTTGGGAATCCCTGCATTAAATGTAAATGAGAAATAAGGTGAACTTGTGCATGGTAATAGGTTTAAAAAAAAAAAAAAAAGCCTTCCAAAGACATACTAACACATGGTTAAATTATATTCTGAGTGATAATTAAAATAAAAACGGTTCATTAGTAGTTGATGTGATGTTGAAATGCTAAGAAAACACGTTTTGTAAGTCAAGTGGTCAGGATGCTGTGTTCTCTCAATGTTATGTGTAATGATATCCACCTGACACCCTCTTTTTTTGTTTGTTTTTTTAATTACATTTTTTTTTTTGTCTTTGTGTGAGGGTCCACAAAATTGTAAGACCTTATGAATGCGGAGGAATTAGGGAGAATCAGTTAATTATGGGTAATTTATTGCCATTGTGTGAATAATACGCAATCATGTAATCAATAAAAAAAAATATTAAACCGTAGTCAGACTAAGATTTATGTAATTTAATTTAATTTACAAGTACTTCATTTTTGGAATCTTATTACGTAATCCAGACTCCGCCCTCTTTCAGAAAACGAACGGAGTTCTAGCCGTCAGCGGCCCCGCCCTTTACAACCAGCGTCAAGTTTGGTTGCGCCGAGCTTTATAGTCTCCCGCCGTAGGCTCCGCCTCCCTCCGCAGCGTCAAGTTCGTCTGCGCGGCGAGCTTTATAGCAACCGTTGCCCCGAGCTGCAGCGCCGTAGTCACCGTAGTCCTGGCGACTGTAACCCACCAACAATAACAACAACAACCTCCTCCTCTCATCCTAACCGCCACCTTCCTCCTCCTCATCCTCATCCTCACACCAGTCCAGGTGAATATCTCCACATTAACCGCTCGCTTATAAACACGCTCATTGTATAATGCTCGTGTGTTTCAGTGTCTGTGTGCGGATGAGTGAATATGAAGCTGCTGTGTGTGTGTTGTGGAGCTTTAATTGGGTGTCGATCTGCTGCTGCTGCTTCATTCTGCTTCAATCCAGATGTTTCTCCTCCCATCTGCTTTCACTCATTCACCCTAAACCTTACTAAACGACATCTGTCTGGGTCTGAATAGCGTTCACGAACATCGTCTGTGAGACCAAACAGCGGGAAACGCGATGAAAACGGTGTTTAATCGAAGCGCCGCGTCATTTTCTCTCGAAGCAGGTGTTGCTAAGCGGCTAGCGTTAGCATCGTGAGAACGAATGGAGCGATTGTTTACTACTTCGCCTTCAAAATCACATCGTTCTGGATGCTTTTTCATGTTTTTAGTCGTTAAACGCGCTTTAGTTGTGTTTAACATGCATATCCAAGTAATTTCAGTAGCTGGGTGCTGCATTATCTTTAACCTCTGACGCTCGTTTGTAATGAAAGCGAACGGATTTTCTCCTCACCGAAGTGTTTGTGTATTTGTTTTCTTCTGATAAATGCTGCTGGAGGATTTAAAGTGTGCTTCTGTGTAATATAATGTCGCACATGTAGATTATCTGTCTGTCTTCTATTGTTATAAAGCTGCTAAGCTATTGGCCCTCAGCCCTCTGGGGCCGCGTCTCAAAACCCAGTGTGCTCCCTACATAGTGCTCCCTACATGGTGCTCCAGAGGCATCCTTGGACAAAAACAAGTGGGCTGGCTATCTTAAACCTCATTTTTTGAGCAGCTGTCTCTGTCTAGATCTGGTTATTTGCACATTCATTGACTTATTCGTGTCTATGTCACTGGTTGGACCAAAACATCTTTTGATATTATGATTTGTAGTTATCTAGTTGTTTGGCTTTATGCTTCTTACATTGGATAAATGAGGAAATGCAGGGAAGCTCACGGGATTAAAGGTGCATCCCAAATCATATTCCTGATTAATGCTGTTCAGTCGCTCCACTCTTTTTTATTTTAGCATCATTAATTATTTTTCAGAATACAAATGTCCTGATGATTTATTTACTCGTCCAAGATGTTCATGTCTTTTTCGTTTTCAGTCTGTGTTTGAGGAAAACATTCCAGGATTTTTCTCCATATAATGGACTTCAATGGGAACCAGCGGGTTGAAGGTACAAATCAGTTTCAATGCAGCTTCAAAGAGCTTTGTGTGACTCTTCAAAGCTTGACGATCTATGAATGAGCTTCCCAAATCTTTTTTGACGATATAAACAAACGTATAGACTGCCCCTGACACAGTCTTAAGACACACTAACTAAACTCCCGCTGGAGAACTAGACAGGTCTGTAAACACTAAAAGTGTGTGTCAGTTTCAATGCAACTTTTGATATTGTTGAAATTAATAGTGAACTATCTGGTGCTTCGACTAATTTTCGAGAGTAGCTGTTTTTTCTTGGAAAGCAAGCTGATTCCTGGAGTTTCTCTCTGGTCCTGTGTCTTAGGTTTATTTTCAGTCTGTTAGTGGTCAAACCAAGAGGACAGGATGTCAGAGACCGCTAGGCATCCGCTCACGTTACCACAGCCAGGTGTAGAGTTAAAAACGGGGCCGTGCCACCTGTCCACAGTATCCTGTTCCCTTTCCAATCTCTTTAAGAGATACTGATTGAGTAAATAATTCATATCCATTTCATTTCAAGCTAAACCCTTTGAGCTTCATCGCTCACGAGCGTGTGGCGGATGCTGCTCGGAAAAAATGTTTCAGAGCATCTACAATAGTTTTTTTTTTTTTTTTAATTAACATTAATCAAGTCTCTTTATTTTAGTGTTTTTAATCTAAACCACCCCTGGCAATGCTAAATATACATCAGCTACTGAAATCACTTCTGATGTTTCTGGTTTATTGATTCTTACTGTATTCTGGTCATTTCACTTTAAGCTCAATTGGCGCGGTGGATTCGTTTTTTTGACCATGCTCTTAACAATAAAGGTTCTAAAATAGGGTTGTTTTTAATCATTTTTGGTTCCCTTTTCAGTGAACAGTTCTTAAAAGACCATTTTTATAATCCTTTCTTAATCTAAAGGATCTACAAAGCTACACATAACTATTTGATTAATGGATGATAAAGGTTCTTCATTGAACGGTCAATGCCAAAAAAAATAAATGTAAGAGTTTTTTTTTTTTTTTATGGTTGATTCCAGTGTCTTAAGATAGCAGTGCACTCTTGAATATAAAGACTGAAGGTGCATGGACCCTTTCTACTTTCACAAAAGGTTCTTTAGAGTTTAGAGCTGACCACTGGATGGTTCTTTGGGGAAGCAAAAAAATGGTTCTTTCTGTGGCACTGTTGCAAAAAACCCTGTAGTAACCTTTGGTTTTAAGAGTGTTTGTGCATGTACAATTACGTGATTCCAAATTAGACTCTAACTTTGATGGCCAATTTTATTGGTATGGCGTCCCAAAAGCACATTTGACCCCTCGCTCCGTGCCGGGGCAGATTCCGGGCCGTGGGGGAAGAGACAGCAAGTGTTGCCCTCCTCTTGAGCCTTTGTTACCCTTCGGCTTTTGAGGCTGCAGTTTCTCAGTGGAGCTCTGGGTTTAAGTGGCCCACGGGGGAGCGGATGAATGAGAGGAGGTGAAGTCAGCGGGGGGCGGTGGGGGGGGGGGGGCGGGTGTTCAGACAGGTGCCGGGAGCAGGTGGGGTTACTTAAGACAACATAGAGCAAGTGCCACAATTATATATCAATTGGTTATTTACCAAAAATAAACGATGGAATGTATTTTTTCAGTGAGCTGTGTATACGGTAAAACGAAATTATTAACATTGTGCTTTTGTTTGTGATATTTTTGTTAGGATGAAGGTGTGTCACACAACCCATCCGCATTTCATAGGCCATAAACGTCCGTTTCTGCATCGGTCTAATTTGTCAAATGTCCGAGAAACAGATTAATGTGTGGCTGAAATAGCATAAAGTGCACAAATGGATTGGATCATTTGCATTTACCATGTTTTTCTTTCCTTGAATCTGATATTATGGAGATTAAGGGACACCAGAAAGTAAAAAACTAGCAACTCATCGTTAGTGTAATTGGTCACAATGCATTCGGTGTGTTTCTGATTTGTTAGCATCTTTATAAACAGGATGAGGGTTTTATGTGTGTTTTTATTACAAAGACTCATCTGTTCGGAGGACATATTTGTAGCGTTTACCAAGAAGAGTTTAAATTGTAAAAAGTCTGTTTAATGTAGGATTCTGGTAAAAGACTAAAAGTCATCTAGTTCGGAGCCATAAGATGTTTTAAGAGCGACAAAGTTGATGTCGATCCACACTGTCTGGCGTTAAATGCTAGTATGTTATCTCTGACTAGTTTAAGCGTGTTCTAGATGAAGGGTGTTGACTCGTTAGCGTGTGCATTGGAAATGGCGTGATTATGTGTGAGTCAGGAATGCTGGGTAATCAGACGTTTAGGGCTGAGGGGGAGGTGAAGTGAACACAACAGCACCTGTACCCTTCAGGTAAATGAGGAGCAGAGGAAGAGGAGGCGGCAGAGAGTCTCTGGGGAGAGATGCTCGGCTGACAGGAGCACGAGGGTAATTAACCTGCAGAGACCTGATCATGGAAACTTTTACAGCTAAGGAGCCTTCGGCTGCTTGTACGGTCGAGCGCCGCTGCTCAAACACGGCTTGTTTACATGCCGCATTACGGCTCGCATGCAGCAAGAGCAAGAAAAACCAATGCAAACCATTCTGACGTACATGTTTTCAGCAATACTGGATTGAGGACGGAGGAACGTTAGCAGCGAGCGGTTGCTGTTGAGATCTCTGTCTGTTTAAAGTGTGAGCTGAGAGAAGGCGATTAAATATTAACTTCATTTATTGCTTTGGGTACAAGCAGCGATCTCCACACATTGGCCTGCTCAGAACACAAAGATCCCATCTACATCAGCACTGTGTGTCTATACCAACACAATCACACCCTGCGGCCAATTGATGGTGGTTTGTGTCTCCAAGGCGCCATGCAGACCCCAGAGGCAGGCGCGGACTCCACGTCCAGCGTGCCGCTCCAGACCAGCGTGCCTGCGGTCAGTGCCCAGCAGGGGGCGTCTCAGGTGCCCGTCCAGCAACAGGTGAGCCCATGTGTGTCTAAAAACATCACACCGCTTCCATTACATTACATGGGTGGCCCCTTTAGGCTACTTAAATGTAATTTTCTCTATAGGGTCTATACCTTGTTCTTTTATTAAACAAGATAAATAGCCTTATGTCGAATGTCTAATAAATGGTGCAGACGTGCAGTTTTGTAAAACACGTGTGACGCTTCTATTGATATAACTGTATGCCGTCTCACTAATTAAGACATAAATACATGAACAACATCTCCAGATCTGCTCTGAGAGTCACTTCATGAGCATTTTACCATTTCATTGGAGTAAAACTATACTGCTATCATATACAAACACAATAAAAAAAAAGGTTTGTTTTAACCTGAAGATATCGCTGCAGAAATATTACTATTGTTCAGTAGAATGTTCGTAATAAGCTACTACTTCTACTAAAATTATTAAAACCTTATTTTAAATGAATCAACATTCAATATTTCTTCAAGGTTTTAATTGTAAAATTAAATCCCCTTCATTTTCTAAAAAAATATTTTTTTATTTAAAAGATATATGAAATTACTTTTAATTAACAGTAGAGTTTCTGAGGATAAAATCCTAAGGCTATTTTAAGAATAAATGCTAAAACAGAATTTGGTAGCAATAAAACATAAGGTTGGTAAATAATAAACATTTCATAGGGCCCTAAACATGTAATTTGTTAAACTTTTAATAAATTTTTTATGAAATTGTTTAAGTTTCATGATTTTAAGTAATTACACATGCTTTTTGATGAATAACATTTTATTTGGCAATTAAAAAGGAGAAGAAAAAACCGCAAACATCTACATCGCTGTAGTCTGATGCTTTCTTAACTGCTGCTTTCTCACCGATGTCAGTGTTTGATGTGTTGTTTTGTTATTGAGAGGAACGATTTATTTAACGGAGCTATACTGGATGATATAAAAGATCTTTATGCACGAGTAGTCAATAATAATTGTACCCTTTACCTTTGAACAGATGGTAATATCTCGTATTCACCACAAATAGTTTGTGATGCATCCTGAAGAACTGTATGGCTTTTTCTCACAGCTCGAAACTCACAGTTTTAGGAGTATAACAGACTATGCTGTTGTTTACCTGCAATCTTACTATCCATATTAACAATTTTATTTAGTTTGTTCTTATTTCCTACAGACAGTGAGAAATACCATGCAACAGAGCTAAAAATACTGAAATACTCCCCACAAATGTACGATAGAATAGAGCCAACATACATGTATCCACACCAAACTGTCGAAGCTTAAGCATGAAGGACTATCATTGAAGCCCTTTCTTGTAAACAGCTGCTGTCTTTACATCCCATGCTAGTTTTTACTCCAAATTCACTTCACATTGTTTATAATGACTTCTTTTTGTGATCTGATGTGGTTTCCTATGACAGAATGAGGCAATACCAGAAAGAGGAAATAATAATTAATCAGTTCAAGAGTCTTCTTTTAATTCAGTAACAGCGATAGCTGGACACTTTTGTCCATATAAGGGATTTCCTGGAGTGTCATGAGTTCTGTTACTTTTCTATGAATGAAACACACATTACATGACGTGTGTATACTCAATAAGGCTCACAACACCCTGTTTTCATTAAAAATAGGAAAAAAAATACTTCCTTCTAAAGAAATTTTAAGTAAATAAATGTAAATCCATGTTTTGTTTTTTGTGGCTCAGTGGATGCATGAGATTTCCTGAATTAAGAAATTACGGTCACAGATTTTCATCATAATTTAATGTTTTATATTAAAACCTTGATGATTTATAGTTATAGCAGGGCTCCAAACTGCGACCAAAAATATTAAATTGCGAGTGAAATTTTAGCTGAGGTCGCCACTGGTGACAAGGCCTATATTCACATGTTATAACTTAAAAATGTGCATGCAATCCCTTTTTTCCTGATTGTTTTGCGATCGCATCATTTGCTGTTCATGTATTAAACGGAGACGACGTTTCAAACAGTCCTCATCTCTGAACATATCTATATCGTCTTTGATATTAGCGCAAGAAATACCAGAAAATCTTGTGATAGAGTTTTATGTCCATATTTCCAGTGTAATGTGTTGTTATTTCAGGCGCAGACTGTTCAACAGGTCCAGCATGTGTATCAAACACAGGTGCAGTACGTTCAGGAGGAAAACAACGCCGTTTACACCAACGGGACCATGTGAGTGTTTTTATGAGATTGTGAATGTGATTTAGTGCACTCCAGCTCTGTCCTGTCACTGAAACATGCTGCCTCTGATCGAGATCGACTCATGCGGTCACCTGGAAATGACCACGAGTGTCCAGCGTAACAGGGACGAGAGCACTCAGGTCACCTGAAACTCTTCTGTCTGCTCTCTCTCTCTCTCTGCAACATTCGGATCGCTCATATTTAGAAATTCACTCAGCAAGAGGCTAAGATCTTTTAAATTGGCTATTATAAATAAAATGTCATCAGACGAGGAGAGAGCACATATCAGAAAGGCAATCAGAAGCAATGTTCTCTATCAAATAGTAATGCTTTGGTGATTTGTGCCTCCATGGAAACAGCACTCTCACCTGAAGCTGAAAGGATGCGAATGCATCAAGACATGACTTATGTTTCTCGAGTCAATTAAAGAAACCGTGTGCGCTAATATAATGTCAGAAATCATTTGAGTGAAAAAAACAGCTGGCCGTCGTGTCTGAAGAACTCTTGTTTCATCGGCAGACGGACGTATTCATACTCAGAACCACAGCTGTACAACCAGAACAGCGGCGGGAACTACTTCGACACGCAGGGCAGCTCGGCTCAGGTGAGCTCTCACAGTTTGACCAACAACGGGAACGGTGCTCTGGCCATGGGGCTGTCAGGAGGACAGATCATCAGCAGCTCAGGAGCCTATCTGATTGGAGGAAACTCCATGGATGGCTCCGCCCCTCACAGCACGGCTCAGACCACTAGAGCCTCCCCCGCCACGGTGAGCTCCAATCACAGACAATCACACGACTGAATGTTCAAAAACATGCTGAACTTGCTCTGGAAATGCTTTGGGTGGTTAAAGCCAAAAATATATATATTTTTTTAATTAAAGGCTAATAATTTTCCTCTGGGTCATTTTTAATGAGAGACCTCTGTGAGAGCCTAAAAAAACACTTCAGAATAAAATATTGCAATCTTATTTGTTAATTAAAATGAAATGTCATTTTGTATAATTATATGTGACCCTGGAGCACAACTCCAGTCTTAAGATTTGTACATCATCTGAATAAATCATCTCTCCAGTGATGTGTGGTTTGTGAGGAGGATAATATTTGTCTGAGATACAACTATTTGTAAATCTGGAATCTGAGGGAGCAAACAAATCTAAATATTGAGAAAATCATCTTTAAAGTTGTTCAAATGAATTCTTAGCATTGCATATTACTAATCAAACATTAAGTTTTTATATATTTACGGTAGTAAACTTACAAATTATCTTGATGGAACATGATCTTTACTTAATATCCTAATGATTTTTGGCATAAAAGAAAAAGTGTAATTTTGACCCATACCATGTATCGTTGTCTATTGCTACACATATACCCCGAAACTTAAGACTGCTTTTGTGCTCCAGAGTCACATTTAAGCGCTTACCTATTAAAATAAATCAACATATTTTGTGATAATGGGTCTGTTCTTAAAAATACAGCTTCTAAAATTGGTTTTTCAATTTTGGGCTTTCGCAGTGATGCCATTTCTGATTCCCCAAAGTGAAGTACGTTTAAAAAATAAAAAAATTTATGCAATGGAACACTCTTGTAATATTCTTTATTGGCATTGATTGTTCCACAAAGAATCTTTCCAATGCACAAAAGGTCTTAGTGGAAAAGGATTTTTAGAGGATTAAAATGTACTATCCAGAAGATGAAGTTGTTGCAAAGTAAAGATTTACTTTAAAATGAGATGTTACATAAAGAGTAGTTTCATCATTAAAGGGTCATTTTAGATTTTCTTCCAGCTTTTTATTGTTACACTTTCAGAACTATATATAAAAAAGACAAAATGTATCATTTTGTGAAAACTACAGATCATACTTTCTCCATTCAGAGATAGTTGGATCAAGTCTAGTGCATTATGGGTAATGTGGTTCTCCTACCATTTTGGCAAAAGGAAATTTTTCTCACGTAGAAGCCAAGTTTTTCTTGTCAGCAGTGAATTACCTTTAATTTCTGACTAATTGGTCTCAGTGTCAGCGTTTGCTTTGCTCTGTTCTGAATGAAAGTTAACAGAAGCTGGATGATCATGATTATATCTGCGGTGCAAGTGTGTGTTTGGTGGCTGGGATGCTTCAGTCGGGTCTGTTTCTGCTTAGCTCTCTGTCGCTACAGCCTTCATTTGATTTATTTCCCCCCTTTTTTGTTTTTGTTTTCCTTTATTCTTTTGCTCTTTGGTCTATCAGATTGAAATGGCGATTGAGACGCTCCAAAAGTCTGAAGGTTTGTCCAGTCAGAGAAGTTCGCTGCTCAACAGCCATGTAAGTTGTGAACATGCACAGCTTTGCTTTCTTTGCACGATCTGCTTCGGTTTCTCTCTCACTCGCTTTCTCTCTTTCCTGTACTGTGCCATTCAATAGAGTCACATGATCAATTCGGAACTTTTTCTTTATTTGTTACATTTGAAAAAAGTTCTGAAAATGAGTTTAATTTCAGATTTCCAGTGTGGACTTTCTAAATGGCACTGTCTTTTTTAGGTTATGCATCTTATTTTGTTAAGTTTGTTTTTATTGTTTTTCCATGAATTAACTTTTAGCATTTGTAATATTTGTAAACTTTTGTATTGGACGAGATGTTTAATGATTTGCTGAGGTTATAGGACCATTGCCATTCCAAACCTGTGACTTTCTTTCTTCCATAGAACACAAGATGCAATTTTTTTTTTTTTTAACCCTCTGGTCCTTTTCAGTAATTTTTGAATGGAAAAATATTGTATGTTTTGAGAATCGTCGCTTCGTTGAAATGAGATGACACTTAGTGACTTTTGTAGCATTAGATATGTGAACACACACACACACACAAAAAATCATGAACAAGATTCAGATAAGTTAAAAAGGTAAAAAAAACAACAACAAAAAACACTAATTCTAATGAAAAAAATAGCTCATTAAAATTGTATAAATATTGCATATTATTATAAAATTTCCTCAAAATTATAAATAAGAATAAAAAAATATTATAGAACAAAAATGTATTACATTTATTTTCATAAGGGGGAAAAAAAACCTTTTGAGGCTCCGGTCCCTATTGACGGCGAAGGAGCCATGTGTGACTCCCAAACAAAAAGGCCCAGAGGGTTAAAGAAATGTGAACTTTGAGAATCTAGCTGACAAGTTTAGCTGTTCTCCACAGCTGCAATGGCTCCTGGATAATTACGAGACAGCGGAGGGCGTGAGTCTGCCACGCTCCACTCTCTACAATCACTACCTGCGCCACTGTCAGGAGCAGAAGCTGGATCCGGTCAACGCTGCGTCTTTCGGGAAGCTCATCCGCTCCATCTTCATGGGGCTGCGCACACGCCGCTTGGGCACCCGGTAAAATCCTCTCATTAACACATGCTCAGCTCTGTTCTGTACTCTCCAAAGCTGCATTCATTCACAGCAGACTTGTTTTCTCAGAGGGAACTCTAAATATCACTATTATGGGATTCGTGTGAAGCCGGATTCTCCTCTGAACCGGTTGCAGGAGGACATGCAGTACATGGCATTGAGACAGCAGCCCGTCCAGCAGAAGCAGAGGTACTGTAGACTCTGTCACGAAAGAGATCTGTAGTGTACGGTTCCCAACAAAACAAATGTCAAGGTTCAATTCCCAAAGAAATGCATGAACTGATCAAATGTATACCGTAAATGCAATGCAAGTCACTTTGGATAAAAGCATCTGCCAAATGCATAAAGGGAAATTAAATCTCTAGATTCAAGCCAGTACAGAAGTTGGATGGCGTTTCGGGGAGAACTTCTCCACCGGGGGGGCAGCACACACCTAACGCTGCGGAGCAGACGTTCATCGCTCAAAGCCAGCACCATCAGCAGTTCCTGGGTAAAACACTAGAGACCGTTAGCTCACATTCATGTTTCAGAAGAGCTTTTCTAATTCTCCTCGTATACCCCATTTAGATGGGTCCAGAGCTCTGCCAGAGTTCGTCGAACTTGACCTCGGAGAGCCTGTGGAAGGCGTCGGACCCGAAGACGTCAAAGCCCTTCAGACGCTGTACAGAGAGCACTGCGAGGTCAGTCGTACAGGACATCAGTTACAGTTCAATTCTCAGCTCCTTGAGTTCAAAGGTTAAATGTGGTGTCACTGGTTTTCACACGTAGGCCATTTTGGACGTAGTGGTGAACCTTCAGTTCAATCTCATCGAGAACCTGTGGCAGACTTTCTGGCGCTATTCTCCCTCCAGCTCCGTGGAGGGCGTCACCATCACTGAAAACAGGTGTGTCACTCGTTACGTTCCTCTTTGGTGCTTCTACAAGTTTATATTAGATTGAACAAGTATGGTTATTTTGTATGCAGTGGTTTTGAGCGAGATCGAGGGCCGCCTGCCGCGGAGCACACTGATTCTTCTCTGCAGAAACGAGGCAGTGCTCAAGTGGATGAACACCTGTGATCACCTGATGTACCAGGCCCTCGTGGAGATCCTCATCCCTGATGTTCTCAGACCCATTCCTAGTGAGTCTCTCTTTATAGTCACAGCCTCAGAAGCCACAGATCATTATGGATCATCACAACACTCTTATCTTCACTGTTTGTACGGTTGAGATACTATAAACCTTCTTTAAAAAAAAAAACAGAGTTCCACTCCTTGATTCTGATTGGTTGAGCTGCGTTCAAAGCCGAGTAAATTACGCTACAAAGTAACATACACCTTTGTTTACGTTTGTGTGTTGCTCGGCAACCACTTTGTAGTAACCAACAACTGATTCTGAGGAGCTATATTGTTTGGTGGAAGAATACGGTTGTTATTAATATCATTACACTTTATTTGCTCTGTGAAACCCTTACTATCTATATGGAATAACAGTTTTAAAAAAGCAATAAGCACTGTGAAAGCCGTGGTTTACAGTGAATAACACAATTTAGCTGTTATAAATTCACTTTAAACCACAAGCTTCTTGCTTTATTAAACACTAGGCCTATTCTTGCACCAAATTACAAATACTAATGGTAAACACTAGTCTGATAACACCTTTTAATAATTGGCTGGTTCTCACCAGACTTTGTTGATAGACTATAATCTGGGCTCTGAGATTGGTCCCTCGTGTGGAATCGTTTCTCGATAATATAAAATCCTTATTTTTGTGAATCTTCATTTGCGTTCGACAGGTGCCTTGACTCAAGCCATCCGTAATTTTGCCAAAAGCCTTGAGGGCTGGCTCACCAACGCCATGAGCAGCATCCCTCAGAGGATGATCCAGACCAAGGTAAGAGTGCAGAGGGTTACCAGCTGTTTTACTGCCTTCCCACAGTCCAAAATGAAAGCCTTTGTCCACCATAGAAATCCCAAAAGAGTTGATCCTTTGTTTGGCAGGTTTCCGCTGTTAGTGCCTTCGCTCAGACGCTCCGCAGATACACGTCTCTGAATCATCTGGCGCAGGCGGCCCGTGCAGTGCTGCAGAACACCTCCCAGATCAACCAGATGCTCAGCGATCTCAACACCGGGTCGCGACTTTTGGCCAATGTTCAGGGTTTGTTGTGCTCTTTGTGCATCCATTCTTAACAGAAAAGGCTTGCCATCTAGGGGCGGGTTTTAAAAATAAAGAATTGAATCATAAAATTAATTACTATTGTTTTGCATTAATAAGTGAAGCAACTAATAATATTACACATTTATCTTCTTGGTAATACAGTAAAGCACTGAGCCTTGGAGTTGGGAGGCATGCCAAAATTTACTGTTAACAGTAATTGTTTTAAAGGAAATTTATATTTTCTACTGAACCTGAATAATAATTATCCCTGAACTGACCGGCACTTTAGTGGATTAACAAAAGCAGTCGCTTTTTATTTGCTTTTTATGGCGTATTTGTTTTTTCAAGGCAACTCTGTGAACTTTTCTTCACCACACAAAAAAAAAAAAAAAAAAAAAGCAAAAAACTCTTGACAAAATTTGATTTCTTGTCGATATTTATGATTTTGTAATTTAAAGCAAAAAAAATATTGGAAAATAATGCCATCTACTGGATTTTTTTTTTGGTTAATCTTGAGGTCTTTTTTGAATTTTAACCTGAAGTGTTTATTTATCATAATGTCTTAATTTGGTCATTCAATTAGAAATAACATTTGAATTGAGATTTACAGGGCTGGAAATAGTTGTGTGAAATGCTTGAAAGTCATTCAATTTCTCTCTCAAAAGGATGAATAAAGTAGTAACATTTGACTATTTCTGCCACAACACCACGGTTATAGTTATCTTTACTACTACTGGTTTTCTACATCAGCGCCGTTTGATCAGTTTATAACAGAGATAAAAATCTCCAGACTGGCTCTTTTTTTTGGCAACTTGTCCAGACTGCAGATCAGGGGCAAAAATCTGAGCAGAAGTTTTGTAGACTATTCCAGCCTCACAATGTCCATGAGAAGGTCCATCACAGTGATGTTGTGATGGTTGTTGATGGCGTACAGGAGCAGGCCTCGTGGGTGTGCCAGTGTGAAGAGGGCGTAGTTCAACGCCTCGAGCAGGACTTCAAGGCCACCCTCCAGCAGCAGAGCTCTTTGGAACAGTGGGCAGCTTGGCTGGACAACGTGGTCACTCAAATACTCAAGCCGTACGAGGATAAACCATCCCTCCCCAAAGCTGCACGCCAGTTCCTGCTCAAGTGGTCCTTCTACAGGCAAGACATTTCACACTTGGTTCAGATTGTGTAGATTGAAACCATACTGGGATCTCCCCAAATCCTTGTAGACCAACCAAATGAAGCAAGAATGTCTCATACACCCTTACAATCAAAGTGTTAACTGTACTTTTGCATGTTTTACTGTGCTCTCACAGCTCTATGGTCATCAGAGACCTGACCCTCCGCAGCGCGGCGAGTTTCGGCTCGTTCCACTTGATCCGGCTGCTGTACGACGAGTACATGTTCTATCTGGTGGAGCACCGCGTCGCACAGGCCACAGGAGAGACGCCCATCGGCGTTATGGGAGAGGTAAAGACTGTGTGTAGCTCAGCGTGAGCCGTAAAGAGCCATGAAGTCAGTCTTTCTCTCTAATCACCATTTCTTTGTGCTGCTCCGTCTATCGCAGTTTCAGGACCTGAATAA